>NC_141541.1:45866666-46018055 GCF_021556685.1 Rattus norvegicus
AAAACATGACCGCATGGATAAAGTATGGCAGTGATCACATCATAAAATGTGCATCCAAGAAAAGAACACATTATCCACACAAAACACACTATCACTCTAGGTAAGCATTGGTGGCTTTGAATTTACTATTTAGCCCATGAACTCTCAACCATGCAGAATCCATCATTAGCTGTCAGTTCTAAGAGCACAAGAGGGAACAGAACACTTGAATAAGCAAGGTGGTCTAAAGAGTCAAGAGTTACAAATCAAGTTTTATTCATAAGGAATACAATTTAAAACAAAAATGATTAAAATGAATATTAATATAAATATATAAAAGTATTTTCAGATGTGAAAAATATTAACAAGAACATATAACTATGAAATAACAAAACAAAAACTTCATTTAAGATCATAACAAAAATATTTCTAAACAGCATATTCTTAGTGAACATTTATAAGCACAGTTATATTGCTGTTTCTCCTCTAGCAGGCAAAATGGCAATGCAGTTCCCAAGTGGTCTCTCAAGTGGTGTTATCCTAAACAGAAAGAGAATAAGATATCAATCAGTCAGACTGGCTTAGTGAAAGATAAATTTAGTGTTTCTTAGCAAAAAATAAATTAAACTATGAGGGAGAGTATTCATCCAAAAAAATGTTGGTATTATTCAGGATGGCGGTCCGCAGGGGAATCCTGAGAAAGCAACCTATTCTTCAGGAGGCTCTCTTCCTGCTGTGTGTCCCATTCCAGCTCTTTTGCAATTCCTGAGACCAGGGAGAGGAAGGCAGTTATTCAGAAACTGATGTGTTGGGGACTTGCATGCTAGCTATCAGCTTGCTGCCTTCTACCCACTCAGCTCTATTTTAGGTCACCATTGATGTGTTAACTGATAACATTGCTGGTGTGTCTGTGGGCAGGGCAAAGTCTACAACAACCCTGACAGTAATGAGGGCTGCCCATCTGGGCCTCAGACTTTAACCAGTGCAAACCAAGAACAGGGCAATGGGAAGAGACCTCATTGGGTTGCAGGATGAAAGGAGAAGTCAACCTGTCACCAAGATGAAAGCCAATGACAAAGAATAATTTGCCATATGCACTCGGTTCTTATCCCTGAAAGGTGCTTCCCAACTTGGAGGTCACATGACCACAGAATATCATTTATCACAGGAACAAAACTTGTTCAAAGTGGTACATAGCATCCATTCTATCACAGGGACATGCAGTAATATGATAGGTTATTCATCTGTCACCATTTCCAGACTGCAGCTTCAAAAAGAGCACCAAAGCATAGTTGTTAATAAGTCAGTTCCTGAAAAGTGGTTGTCTTCCCAGAATACTCGTGCACAGACAGAGGAATGAACATTCCATAGCATGAGGTGGTTGTATTGTTGGAGTGTACATTATTAATGTGGTAGGGAAAGCAAACATGTATCAAATTGGCAAATGGAATCAGATAATTTTAGGCTGACACAGCTGCTTGTCCCTACCAGATGTTGCTTGGTCTGGAGGTTGCTGGTTTTCTCCTGTTCGTCTTTATCTTTCTTGTTCAAATCAAACAAAAATTTCTGTAGCAGCGGTGCAGAATCAAGCTGTTCTGCTTTGCTCTCCTTTCTGAATGGGAACAACTTCTTCTGCATACATATCTTGTCCATATGGATCCGGCTGGGCAGGTTCCTGGAAACACACACTGCATAGTTAGATCCTGCACCCTCTTCCTCCCATTCCTACTCCCAAGTCTCACAAACACGCTCTGGACCCAGATACAAGTGAAAACTTCATAGAATACATCTTGATACACACAAGGCTGCTGCACAAACATCAAACAGCCAATTCAGGGAAGACTAAATTGTTTCTGTGACCCAAGTACCAAAAAGCGTTCATTTCTCTCCAAAACAACAGGGGATATACATCTATCCATGGAAGCAAAAGGCATGGGGGCAACATTAATAAATAGTGGGCAAATACCCTCAAAGGAGGTCAGTAGAATTAAGGGAAGGTCATGTTATCCATGTGGTCCACACACTGAGTTTTGTTAAACCTGGTGTGACCGCAGAGGCCCAGTTCAGCCTATTAGCCATTTGGTGAGCTGAATAAGTACTGGTCTACCTAGAGCCTTCTGAAGATGCCTAGACACTCTGGGTATGAGTAACAGTCTCCTGTGGACCTAAAAACTGAGTCCAAAAGGCCCAGGACACAGTGATGTTTAAAGAGCACAAGACATGGAGCCAGAGCTGCTAGACCTCCAATCAGAACAAAGGATGGCACCTGTGGGCAAAGCAGAGTTAATGGCCTCTCTGACCAGTGCTCACCGATAGAAGTTAATTTCCTTCTGGAGCTCCTGAAATTTCTCACAATGCTCGATGTTCCTCATCTCTAAGTTGTGCAGTAATGACATGACCTCCCTCTCCTTTATCTTCAATTTTTCATAAAATGGATTTGACCTGATGTAGCGGCTGGCCCTAGGAGAGTAAAACCCAATGAACATCTGCGTTTAGGAATATATGAACTCAGGCTGGGTCTTCTAGTACCCCAGCCCTGGGAGGACAATTTCTGAGTTCTACATATTGGAAGCTTCTTCAGCTTCAGAAACTTGTTATTCTGGGCCCAGGACCCCATAAGCTCGGCATCGAGATAAAGGGTTCCCAGGTTCCCTTTCTTCACTCAGAAGGGCTGGATCTGCAGTCAAGCTAGTTATGCTAACAAGGGCCTAGGCCACAGCTCTCCCACATCCAAGACCTAGAAAACTGTGATTTCATTTTTCCTGTTTTGACAACAGGAATTCTACATCCTGAATAATTAATATTGTAGAGACACACAATTCACACAATTATGGAGTTGAGAACATAAATCGCCACAAAAGTATAATCTGCCCAAATGGCACAAATATACAGAAAAATGTGACCACATTGGCAAAGAAGTGTGCAGTTGAAGAGGGGCTCCCAAAACAAAGCACTCACATCACCATGAAATTGTTATACATGAATATACTCAGGAAAAAACATAGACCCCTAGATTCCAAGTGTGGGGGGAAATATAAACATATAAAAATTGTGCATATGCATGTAGGTGTGTACACACAGAGACACAGAAACTGGGACACACACACAGGAAAAGAAAAGTAAACAGTAAGAGAATGAAAAAGGGAGCGAAATATGCAAACGGAGAACACAATCAGAATCAGAAAAAATGCATGCCACATTATTGGCTCAGAGGTAAACAAAAAAGAAGGAAAAGCCCTGTGTCTCTGGCCATCTAGTCAAACATTGAGATGAACAATTTGGGATCTGTCACCTGAGGCTACTGCAACAAGAGTCCAGCACTCAGTCACCTTCCTAGCACACACCCAAACTCACAGCACCTAGAACCTTGCAAAGCTACCACCTGTCAAGGGCTTTCCAAATGCACACTGGGAACTCATGCTCCAGGAACGTTATCCCTGAATCCTCACTAAGGCCACAAGTTCAGATTTTCGGCTGGAGGCAGCAGATGAGACCATTTCCCATCTCACTCCTGACCAAGGGTCAGGTTCTGAATCTCCTCTATATCAAAAATGAGGTTTAGGACAAGTTCTTTGGGAGGCACAGCTTTCTAGACCCCAACACCTTAATAGAATACGATGGAGGTGACATTGCAGGTCCATGAGTGACACAAGGCAGTTTGGAGCAATGCATACCTGTTGTTCCTGTATCTCTCTGTCACGTAAGTCAGGAGATCTCTTAGCTCATTTCTCTCCTCAGTAGCTGACTGCAGCTGTCTAATCAGTCTCTGCTCTTCTGTGTTCTCCGTGTTGGCCTCCTTGTTGATTACCACAGGGCCAGGGGATGATGTCAGTCTCCCATCGTCTGTAGGTAGAAGAACACAAGTTAACATTTTTGGGGAAACTGATGAGTATGCATAGACCATGGCAGCCCCAAACAGGAGGAGAACATGTGTAGACCACAGTGTCACCACAAAGAGTTTGTTGTTGCCTAAGAGACCTCCTCAGTGGAAGTCAACTCTCCCAGCACTCTATAGAGACCAAGAGATGTCAGATGCCGGGTGTTCCCTATGCCTGCTGACCCATGCTCCATGTACCACAGAGATGGCTTCTACGGGATTGTTATCAAGTTAACAGGGTACAACTTTCATTCAGGACCCTCACCGCTGTACTTTCAGAAGTCAGATGATAAATTCAACCTCCAAAAGATTTGAGTGATTGGAGATACTCAGATGTCCTGCACTGATACTCTAGGCCACACCACTTGGAATTTAAAAGTATTGTGGGGGATCTCATGGTCAACGGACTTATCAATTCCCCTAACTGAAACACCAAATGCCACAGAAGTGCCAATTGGTTACAGGCTGAATCTTGGTCTACCTGCTACAAACAGTTTTAGTACTGTAAAAAAAATGTTTGTAACACACAAACTTTAATTTATAATGCTAAGGATGTCCCATCTCTGCCAATTAGAAAAAGTCAGAGGAGTTCTAAGAACATAAGGCCAGAAGCATAATTCTCTCCCTGATACTAAAGACAGAGATCTACTTTATTTAATGAAGCAATGAGAGTGAAGTAGATTGATGCCCTGTCTAAATTCAATAAAGCTGGACAGTCAGTGTCTCCTGACGGTGTTATTATATCAATGTAACGTATCATATGCACGTTAAAAGTGAAGGCCAGAAGTTCACAGAATAATAGCATTGGCCTTACCATATCCTCCCTTTGGGGATGGGCAAACTAATGTTCTGAAATCCTTGACTTTTAGAAATTGTGATCTTCATGGAAATTCAATTCCTTTGCAGATACTCCAGTTGTTCTGGCCTATTGCTAGACAGGTCAGCATAAGCCTATTCTCCCTCTGACAGAAAGCTCAGCATACAATTCACAGAACTTACTCAGCATTCCCCAGGCCAGCTTTCGTTGTCCATCTTTTATTTTTGATGAAAGGCGAGATTCCCTCACTCCAGTCTGTCCAAAATCGGCGTTCACTCTCCCAAAATTCTTGCGAAGCCGGGAAAACATGTCTTCCTGTGTATCTGCCAGGCAGGGACTGAGAAAAAGTAGGACACTGGTGGTTACTACAACACTGATGACATCATAGAGGATGCCAAGAACTCTCTAGGACACAATAGAATGTCCAAGAAGGGACCGCTGATGTCATGGTGAACAGACATTGCCTCCCTGCTAATAATCTCCCTGTACAGTGCATAAGCTGAGGTGCCCTTTCCTAGAGACCTTCCCAGGGCATAGCCACTGAGCAACTCCTGCTTGCAAGACCAAATTTTCGTCAAGGCTTGATTATAAAAACCTGAGTAATCCCTATGCATTTTAATGAATTTTTCCCTCTAAATCCTGCTCAAAAATATCTCATTAAGTCAAATTATCCTTACTCATCAATATCAGCCATTAAAAATTCCTGAGAAATAATACCAGTTTGAATAAGCAGTCAGAAGGTTCTCCTGTCTCCTTATGTACACGTGCTTGAAATCACATCAAGAAATAGCCTGTAGGTTAGGTTGCGACATGGGTGTGCGTTATGGGAACACTCATGAAGCCTTGTCCTTAGCTTAGCATTCGACAGTTGCCACAAAATCCCTTAGGAGATAGAGTTGAAATCATTATGTTGTTCGGAACAGTGTGGAGTCCAAGTGCCAAAGGAAAGTGAAATGTAGGAGCCACCAATGGAGGCACCCACATGCTGCTTGGGGGTTCTCCTCTTTTTACTAATGTCACCAAAGGAGCATTGCTCACAGGCCTCTGTAAGCTCTACCATGAGATTCTGACTGACAGTTTGTGTCTTAGGCCTTTCACAGGGCGTGCACTATCTTCTCTAAATTTAACCCCATTCTTCTAGTTTTGAGACCCAACCGGTGATTATCTCTTAACCCCTATGCCCTGTTTTGGTCCATATCACTCCCCTACCATGTCTATTCTGAAGCTCCAGCTTCAGCTTTCCTCACGCTATGTTCCTCTGTAAGCCTGGAGTTCTGCCCACATACTTTCTGCAGCATATCTTGGCCTTCAGATCTTTATTATGTCCAATCGGCAGTTAGACAACACCTAAGAGATCTCTCAGTTTGTGTTGAGCTGGTGAGAAGGACAAACATCTACAAAATAGCAAACTTGATGATGGACCGTAGAAATGACAAGACAGTAATCCTGCCAGCACTTAGCTCTCTGCCAGTAAAGAACTAACAATTGAAAGTTGACATACCTTAGTACAAAGGGAGCTCACCTCATCATTTCCCCTTTTACACCACAAAAAATAACTGTCTTTAACACTGATCAGCTACATAAAATTAGAAAATTTATAGGATGCATCAGATAAGAATGACGGTCACAACATTTAGTCCATTTGTATATGGTAAAATTGGAGAAGGTACTTCATGAACTAAATTATATTAGTGTAAAATTTTGTACCTGAATCATTTTCTCTCACTTTTTAAGCTTTTTTCTTCTCTATTTATCATAGTTTGCACTTATTAACCATAACAACTCTCCTGAAATGAAAAACAATTTTGTTAATTTTAAATAATTTAAGGGTTTATGTGCTTCATCTTTATAATTTTACACCTCTTTTGTGGACATATTGCCATTTTTTTCTTTTTTCAACTTCCACATGTAGATTATTTTTTCTCTGATATGGAGAAGGATGCAAGGGTGGACTTCAAATATGAGGTGATGGTGGATATCAACGGAGTTGAGCTGCATGATGTGAAATTCACAGAGAACAAAAAAGGAGTTTAAAAAAAACTAAAATGAGCACAGTGGGGAATGAAGAAATGAATGCTTAGCATGGAAATGTTCGTCAGTAGACTCTGCATTTGTGGCGTGGGCTGGGTTTGGGTGGGGTTCTGGAGTAGTCAGAATGTTGTCTGTTCTGGTCCTTCCAGGGAAACTCCTCCCTCTTCTCTCATCCCTCCTCTGCCTCCACCTCCACCTCCAACTGCCATAACTGCCTCCTACTACAGCAGCAGCTTCTGGGCATCTGCCTTTCTGCTCAAGGAGAAGTGCTCAGGGGTGATACAAGATTTGAAAAGTCCAGGGAAGCAGTCAGGCCATGCACACTCTGTTGTCATCCCCGTCAGGGCTCAGGATTTATGGTGCCAGAGCGGTTGTGGCGGGCATTTTGATGCTGCAGTGGGTTGTCTGTCGAGCCCCTCATTCTGGACCTCCCATGTCCCCCCTGGTCCTGTCAGGTTCCTAGTTGTCACATTCCTGTGTGATTGTGAACTCGTTTCCTTTTCTGAGTCTCATAACAAGAAAATTTAAGAGTAAACTATCTAATCATCTCCATCTGAGACCTGAGAAGGAGAAATGTTGCCTGAGTAAACAGGAAATTCAGAGCAAATAGCTTCCAATTCTAAAGAAATGACAGAAATTGTTGGCTACCAGACAGACAAATTTTTCCATGTCATTGTGTCATCCACCCTCAGTTGAACGGGTCATAGGCTCTGACAACAATCCTTTGAAGTAGGTCACTTGAAGGACTATCCTCTTTTTGTTCTCCAAAGCCTGGGACAATAGACTTCCCCATCATCCACTTCTCCACAGTCTGGACAACTTTCTGGCAGCAGTGGAGGTAAGTGGGTTGTATTTCACCCCATGGCAACCTTGCCACATTTGAAGGGAACTCCAGTTAGTGTTCTTTAGTTCCCATCATCTTCTTCAGACAGACTGGGGACACTGCCAGGAGTTGAGGTCTCTCCCACTGTGAAAAGCCTTTAACTATTTGGACATCTGAAACAGCAGATTCTTCAGATCTGTAAAGGATTTGAGCACCGCCTTTCTATGTAAAGTATATCTCACTGGACAAACGTGGCTTTTTTCCAAGGGATTCACTTTCTCTGTACCTTTGAATACATATAAAAGAAGCTAAATAAAGCTCATTTCTGTACCAACTGAACTAGTACCTAACATCACTAGAACACTGATTATTTATAGTTGGATAGTACTATTTGCATTCCTTAATTATCCATGGCAGTGTACAGTAGTAATTTTATACAATTAGAATTATACACCACATTGTGAATAAAATGCATATACTTATATCTGAAACAAGATTTCAATCATTTATGTAAATACAATTTTAAATTCGAAATCCATGACATCCTGAAATATTTGAGACTTGGTGTTGCTTTCTAGTACAAAAAGAGATTGAATAATCTATGTTTTTTTTTATCATTTTAGCCCCTTACTCCTCCTTCCCAAAACTTCTAGATAGGAGAGGAAAGGGTTGAGGAGGGAAAGAGAAAATAAGTAAGACATCCCTGATTCCAATCTCCTTTACACTTTCCTCACTGACGATGACCAGTAAAAACTTGCAACCAACCCACTAAAGGACAATAAAAATCTATGACCCACTGCAGACAAATAATCAGCTACCCATCCTTCTTTTGAGAATGAGGCTGTCATGTTCTCTAAAGATGTATCCCTATGAGTGTGGGGTGACAACAAGTTTTGGGGACCTTACAATACTTGGGATATTTTCCAAATCCTGTGAGATCCTGCAGTTTCATATGCTTCCAAGTCCTGAATGTGGAGGGATTAACTGAAGTCCTGGCTACATTAACAATTGAAAATACAAACACACATTCATACAATTTGAGGAAGGTCACACAATATCTACCTCTTGAAGTTTGCTCAAAACAATTGTTCAGTGACTTTTTTATTTAGCTTCAGGTATCTTCTTAGTATACAGGCAGAAACGAGACAGATTGTTTGCTAAAATAATGTTAATAGCTTCTAAGCCAGTCACGAATAGAGTTCCTGCAATCCTTTGAAGTCTCATTAGAGAGGCTCTATTTTGCACACTACTCACAATTCTTATGTCTCCTGTGTAGCAAACTAAAATGGACTGTTAAGATCTGCTTACATATTTCAAAAGTTTTCCCAACACAAAGTATTCCACCCTCCTCCAAAAAACAAGAGATTCCTCACAAAAACAAGTCCACTCCCTCTGGTACCAGTTTATATATCAGTCACATTTCTGTTACTTCAAAAAAATACCGTGACCAAAAGCATGTCAAGGAATACAGTGTTTCACGTTGTGGTAGCCAACCCCCAACTACAAAATTATTTCATTGTTAAGTCATAAATGTAAGGTTACTACTCTTTTGAATGGTAATGTAAATATCCTGTATAAAGTATGTCTCCTATGTGATTGCCCCAGGAAGTAGTTGCAACCAACTGGTTGAAAACTGCACCTTATGTGCGGAGGTGGTGGTTGTGGGTTTTTTGTTTTCTTTTGTTTGTTACTTTGGCCTCTTTGTCAAAACCGAGATGCTGATGAGAACATACACCAATATCTGCGTCCTTTATTATCTTCCTTTAGACATTGTGTTTGTTCTCATTGTATCAACAGGCTGGGTTTCTTTTTACTATTCCCCAAAATGAACTTGAAATTATTAAAGATGATGCGTCCTGCAGTGTTTTACTGTCTTACTATTTGGCAGTGTCTGACTGCCCTTCATTTTTGCTTTCATTGGTTGAGATCTTTTTTTCATTCCCATGAAGCCCTGCATAACAATTAGGACTGGATGGATTGTAGACGATTCTGGTAGGAATTCGATAAAAAATATCAGTCATATTGATACATGAAAACGAGAGGTGTCTTCATTTTCTGCTTTCTTCAGTTTTTTCTTATTTTTCTTAATGTGTTCTTCGTAGCAAGTCTTCAGTTCCTTAGATTTATTACAAAATTTTTAAGGCTAGTCTGAATGGGTTTCTTTTCTTGGTATGTTTATTGATATTTATTGTTGGTATACAGGAATTTTATTGACTTTAATGTGATTTTAGTGAGTGGGTCTATGAGCTGTAGGAGTTTTCTGGTGGAAACATCGTGCTGTTTATATATGGATCATATCACCTGCAAATCAGAAAATTCTGACTGCTTTCCTTCATATGGACATGGCCTTTCCATCTTTCTATTTTCTGTTTTGGATAAGAATTCACATACTACTTGGATTAGATGAAAAGATTGAACACCTGTGACTTATTACTTATCTTAGGGAAATGCATTAAGATATTCTCCAGTTAGGATGCTGTTGGCCTTGTATATTTTCTTCATAATGTTAATGTATATCTTCTCCATATCCCAGATTCTCCAGGACTATTTCATGTATCACTGTGAGATTTTGCCAAAGAAATTGTCTGCCTCTAGTCAATGATCATGTGTTTCTTGTTCTTGCTTTCATGTGGTGTATTGTTTATTCATTTGTATTTGTTGAAATATTCTTGCCCCTCTGTAGTCAAGCCATCTTGATCATGGTACCTGATATGTTTGGTATATGTCTGAATTTTATTTGCCTGTATTTTATTGAGAAATTTTTCACTTAAGTATTCCTTCCAATCTTTGTTTTATAGGCTGTGAAGAGACACCATGACCAAGGGAACTTATAGAAGAAAGAGTATATTGTTGCTTACAGTTTCAAGGATTCTGAGTTATGACTACAATGCTGAGGTACATGGCAGCAGGTAGGTCACCATGTTTCTAGAGAACTAGCTGAGAGCTTACATCTTATCTGCAAGTTGGAGACAGAGAAAGTGAGCGTTAAGTATAAATGGTATTTAATTTGGAAACCTCAAAGCCCAATCCCATAACACTCCTCCAACCAATACATATCTTATAATTCTTCCTGCACATTTCCTCTCACCAGAAACAAACATTCATTCATGTGAGTTTATGTGGGCCATTATCATTCAATTCACCATATCCTACTCACAATTATCCATAGGATTTTAAACATATCAAAATAAAAATGCATTTCCCACATCCTTCAAAAATCCTTGTAGTGTTTCACAGTCTACACAGTTCAGCCAAAGAACTTCATAAAACTCCGGGCAGTCCCATAATTATTTCCCTCCTATGAAATCAAAAGGCAAATTCCACACTTCCAATGTGTAATGCCGAATCATATATCTTATCATTGCCAAGGGAAATTGGGAATGTGGTGAGCCAATTCAAGGCATAATCCCAAGAGCACACACTCCAAATTCTCTCCTTCTGATAGTAGACAAAGAGATTAGACCTATTTTAAATTTTCCTTATTTATTTCTCCCCTGACCCTTTCAGTTGTTGTATTGTTTATGTTACTTACTTTCCATGAGTGTGTGTATTTTCTGTACTTTTAATTGTGTGATACCACTTTGATTCCTTTGTGCTCAGATAGAATCCATGACATTACTTCAACTTTATTATATTTCCTGAGGGTTGTTTTGCATCCCAATATGTGGTCAATTTTGGAGAAAGGTCCACAGGCTGATAGAAAGTATAGGTATAGTTCAATGTAGTTTGTTAGGTTCATTTGCCAGACGATGTACCTTAATTCTGCTCCTTCTGTTTTGTTTATTTCCATGTGATCTGTTAGGTGGTCTGAACAGACAATTTAAACAAATCACAACCACTGTTATAACTAATCTGTTGTTTCATATCTATCTGATACTGTATATTTTTAAATTTGAGAAGCTTGTGTTTAATATGTGTATATTTAGAATTGTAGTATCTTTTTGTCATTGCAAAGTATGAAATGAATTTCCTTACATCTTGTGGACAGGATGAGTTTGAAACTATTCCGTCAGCTACATAGACAAACTGAATAGGGACATGGTTCTTAGTTCGGTTTCACTAGTATACCTTCTATATCTCTCAGGATGGTAATCCTGTTTTTGGCTTAATATATGTCTGTTTACTGGGGAATTGAGTTTAGTGATATGTAAATATTTTTCAAACCTCTGTGTTAATTTTGTCATTTTTTTAAATTTTTGACTTTTTCATCGATTTCATTTGATTGACTGTCCTAGTGGTGTTAATTTATTTCCTGTGACCTCTGGTATTTTATCCTTCCCTGCAAACTATAGTATTCCTATTAGGATCCTCTATAGAGCTGGCTTACTGGTTATACATAGTTTTTAATTTATTTATAATATCCCTTAATCAGCACAGTAGCTGGGCAGCTGCCTGTCTTGCATGGAATTAGGTCTAATTTCCAAACAATGTCTCTGAACTCCTACTTACTATGCAGCATCTTGGCTGCTCTTTGTTCCACCTGGACAGCCCTCAGGATCAGGCTTTCCTCTGTCTTAACCCATGGCTGCTGTCCTCCTTCCTCTCTCCTCTCCATCACATCCATTCTTCCTTTCTTCTTGGCAGCTTCTTCCTTCTTCCCCCCTCATGATCCTCTCTAGCAAAGCCCTCAAAAACTCACCTCCACCATCTTTCTGCTGTGCTTCTTTATAATCACAATTAATGGGAGCAGGGTCACTTTTCTGCGGGTTAAACAGTCTTACATTCTACAAATTAGCATTAAAATACAAGCTGAATTTTATCAATACACCACAGGGTTTTCTTTCTCTTTGTTTTGGTTTAATTTTTCTTTTAACTTTTTACTTTTTATTTCATTTTTGGCTATCTTTTATTAATTGGTTATTTTATTAATTTACATTTCAAATGTTATCCCGCTTTCCAGACTCCCCTCATCAAGCCTCATCATCATATTTCTTCTCAGCATTTTCTATATAACAGCCTTCCCCGAACTACACATATCCATTCCCACCTCACACATCTAGGATCTCCATTTGGTGGGGCCACATTCCTACCAGCGTCAAGGTGCTACCACCACATTGATACCAGATAAGTCAATCCTCTTCTACCCAGTACCTAGGACAATAGACACATACTTGTATACACATTGCCTAGTTATTTACAGCCTAGGACCAAGGAAGATTGGTGAGAGAGGGTCTGGTTAGATATTTAAAACCAATGATTGCTGCTTTCTCTTCTTTTTTTGGTTATAGGTAAAATTATGTTTGTATGCTTCTCTTTTTTGTCATTATTGTGAGATGATTAATTTCTTGGATTTTCTTGGATAATATTTATTTCATTGTCTTGGAGTTTTCTTCCTATTATCCTCTGGTGTGCTTTATAGAGAAAATATAGTTTAAATTTGATTTTGTCATGTAATATCCTGGTTTCTCCATTTATGGCGATTGGGAATTACTCAGTGTATAGGAGCTTGGGTCTGCATTACATCGGCCCAAGATTTTCTGGCTTTTAGAGTCTCTCTTGAGAAGTCTGGTGTAATTCAAATTGGTCTGAATTAATTTGGTACTGGGTATTTGTACCTTACCCCTTTTAATGTACTTTCTTGTATCTGTGCATGTAGTGTTTAATTTTTATGTGAAGGGAGGAATTTTTCTGGTATAATTAATTTGGCGTTCTGTAGGCTTGTTGAATGTTTTGGCCTTTTCTTTCTTCAGCTTACGGAAGTATTCTGTGATGATGAAGATATTTACTGAACCTATGAGCTGGAACTCTTAATTCTCTTCAATATCTATTATCCTTAGCTTTGGACTTACATTGAGTCCTGAAACTCATGGATATTTTGGATTCAACAAACCGTACATGTTTATCTGAGATGGATTTTTTGTGCTTTGTGTGGTGACCTGCTTGACCCCTACGCTTCCATTTATTATCTTGTTGGATAATGAGACATGGTCAGGAATGGTGACCTCTTGCCATAAACTATATGAAAATAGTGAGGTCAATTTATGTGTGTCAAGTGTCAGTAGTCTTCTGGGTGGTTTTGGATCCTGGTTGGACATATGCAACTGTTTCAAAAGACCAGGATTGATATTCCTTGGGGTCCCATGATGATGCAATCAGACATGACAGAAAAAGACCAGAATACACATGAGAGAATGTGATTTGTATAATAGAGAGAACATTATTAATGTTCTAACTTATTAAGTTAGGATACAGAATATCTGATCACACTGTGATCTCCAAGAAGGTATTATTTAACGAAAAACTATGGTTTGGTATAGCATTGCAAGGGCAAGGACATTTACGCAAGATCTGTTTGTTTCCTGTAAACATGGACTTTATTACTGTATGGTTCACCTACCACACACCTTTATTGCAAAGGTAAAAAGTGCACTTAGGTCCAGAGCAGATCGAGGCACGACTTGACAGAAAATGAAGATAACTAAGGCAATGGAAAGTCTTAGAGTTGAAGGATTATTAAGAAAGTGTTCAGAGGGAACAAGAATGCCCTTCTCTGGGAGGTCAGTGAATTAGGAAGGACAGTTGGGAGCTTTACTTGACGTCAGCATCTGAGTCTGGAAATGTCATTGGTAAAATTAATGTCTGGAATTTTGTGTTGTGAAACAGCACATTGGCTCTGCAGCGTTTGGCAAGGTCCATGGACAGAGAGATCACACCAGCTGGGAACAATCTGACAAGAAATCAGGTTTCCTTTAGTCACCTGAGAGGTCCTCAAGGAGAGAGGAATGGATGGGTAGCACTTTAATAGAAGGCTTTAGGATCTCAATAGTGCTACTCTAGATGTCTTCAGTATAGATGCAGAAAAAGAAAAACTAAATGACTTCACAGGAATTAGCTCAATTCTGAACATGATTATTTCACATTGGCAGTTTATACTTGATTCGTCTTTTTAAATTTAAAACAAGAGCCTAGGGTGTAAATTCGAGGTAGCATTAGAATCACAGTATGTTTACACCACCTTTAAGGTGCCCAGCATCTAACACTCCGTGGCTAGAGATTCTACTTTTAACTGTATCACCAGAGAAAATCTACAATCAACCATGCTAGGGAGGCCCTGATCAGTGTGTATGCTCTGTCCATCTCCACGACAACCCACTTCAGCAGAAACACCTCCATTTTACAGGTGAAGAAACCACAGCTCAGAGCCAATTATCATCAGATCCCTCAGTCTCACTGGCTGTCACTTACACCCACATCCTTCTCTGTGAAGGGAAGCATTGGGCCTGATGTGGGCTGTGCAAGCTGACTCTCCTGAGATGATCAATGCTCTTCTTGAACCTGGGAGAACTGAAGACAAGATGAGCACACAGACTCCTGGGATAGATCCTGCCTCTGGGTCCTAGGGTGGGACACAGTATCCCTTGCCATGTGCCTCTCCTCATCTGAGCAGTCTGTTCCCATGTGTCAGCTTCAATGGCAGTGGGTCTCAACACTCCTAGTGCTGCAACTCTGTAATACAGCTCTTCATGCTGTGGTGACCCCAAGTATAAAATTTTTTCATTGCTACTTCCTAATGAATTTTGCAGTACTTATAAGTCATAATATGCAAGGTATCTGATATGCAATCTGTGTGTGAAGTTGTGCCTCACAGTCTGAGAAACATTGCTTTATATAATTTTTTTTAAAAAGAAAGGCCTTCCTATGAGGAGGACCCGGAGCAGACATAAAGGCAGAGACACCGTGAAGTAGTGACAAGTGTCAGCAGGCCCAAGGCTGCTTGCCTTAATGCCAACAGAGATTTTCTGGCTAAAGGTACAATCTGAAATCACTGGCCCCATGACATTTCTTACCTCAATTTTCCCCCTTACAATGTCTGTCTGCTTGGACATATCTGTCCAGGAAGCTGGTCCCTGTAGTCTCTGATAAAGGCAGAATGCTAAAGGCAGGTATCGTTTCCCTCTTTTGGCCCACAGTCACTTGTATAGAAGTAAGTGCAAATCCCCCGTGGGTAAATGTGTGTCTCTCACATAGTGTATTAGAATTGAAATATCTGTTTGAGTTGAGAAAAACCAACTCCCACTTCAGATTTAGAGCTGACCAACAATTACTTTCAGGAGAATGAAGAAGCTGGCCAGGCCTGAAGATCCAGATCCCCTCCCTGCCTGGGATAATCCCACCTACAGTAGACTTCAGCTTCACCTAGCAGGTGTTATCAGAAAAATCTGACCTTAAGATTCTGAAACCACAATATGCACAAACCCTAGAGTTGTTAGGTGGCCGATTTGGGGGATTTCTCCAGGTTATAATCATTCTGGCCTCTTCTCTTCCCTTGGATGCACTCTGTTCTCTCTAGTCTGTTGGTCCTAAAAGGACTTGGGTCAACTCAAGGACTTCTAGGGGAGGAGCTTTTGTTGTGGGAGTGAGCATGGATCAAGAATGTAACCCCATTCTGACTGGGCAACTAATCTCCAGAAAAATCTTCTGCAGGCAAAGAACTGGGTCCTGTGATAGACTACACTGTTTAACAGGGAGATCTGGTTGCTTTCTCCAGGAAGAAGCACTTGGGTGTTGACTCTCACTTCTCAACCTTCTGTTCTAAATCACTTCTGAGAAGGGGCACTTTCGTCTAACTCCTCAAAGGGACCTATCTTTCAGTGTGGCTGGAGGATCCTATGGTGTTGCAACTCTGAGTTGGTAGTGGGAGCACTCAGACTGACTTGGAGAAGCCTCTTTTCACAGCTGATCTAGATGTGAGGAACAGGTGCTTTTAAAGAAGCATGTGAAAGTATTTCCTGCAGGAGAGACCTCTGCAGGCAAAGACACACAGGACAGGGAAAAGCGAGTTTATGTACTGCCATCACATCCTACCAGTCTCTAATATGGGGCGAGGCTTTGCCTCACCTTAGTAACAACAGCATGTAATAAATGAACCTTTTGCTGATTTCTGTCGTGGTTCCGACGTCAAAATGTCAATGAGTACCATGCAGAGCCCGGACTTAGGCTGTATTAAAGTAGTCCACAGTATCAGTGTTATCTGCAAGGTACCATGGGACAGTAGTAATGCATGTTTGCATGAACCTGGACAGTTTTCACTACAGTCTTCTAAGTCATTTTATAAAATTTTATAGTGAGTTCATGGAAGAACAGGCTCAAACATAGACAGGAACATACACACACACACACACACACACACACACACACATACATACATACATACATATACATATACTTTACTGACATGGTGCATATTCTTTGTACACCAAAAATAAGGTGAGCATTAATGAAAACATTCTAATAATTGAATAAGTGGAGGAAGCTGTGTAGAGACTGTGGCTTATAGTTACTTAAAAGGTCCTCACCAGGCTCTCTTCTTGTTGGTGGGTAAACTTCAAGTGCAACTGGGGTTCGTTATTTTCTTTCTCCATAGCACGCAGGACTAGGGTGGAAGCTAGGGTTTTCAGAATATTTGGTAAGTATTGTAACATTGAATGAAATCCTAAGGCTGGAACACTATTAATGTTCTAAAAATTTACAGGGCAAGCTAAAGTCAGATATCTACTGTATTTAAAGAAGCAATGAGAGCGAGGTAGATTGATGCCCTGTCTAAATTCAGAAATGTTGGAGCCCGAATGTCTCCTGATGGTGTTATTTTATCAATGTAACATAACATATGTAACATATGCTCTTTAAAAGTAAAGGCCAGAAGTTCACAGAATAATAGCATTGGCCTTGCCATATCCTCCCTTGGGGATGGGAAAACTAATGTTCTGAAATCTTTGACTCTCAGGAATTGTGATCTTCATGGAAATTTAATTCCGTTGCAGATGGTCCAGTTGTTGTGGCCCATTGTTAGAAATATCAGCCTAAACCTATACTCCATCTGACAGAAAGCTCAGAATACAATTCACAGAACTTACTCCACATTCCCCAGACTTGTTTCTTTTGTCCATTATTTTTTTTTTTGATGAAAGGCCAGATTGCCTCACACTACTCTGTCGAAAATTGCCATTCACTCTCCCAAAATTCTTGGGAAGATGGGAAAACATGTCTTCCTATGTATCTGCCAGGCAGGGACTGAGAAAAAGTAGGGCACTGGTTGTTACTACAACCCTGGTGACATCACAGAGGATGCCAAGAACTCTCTAGGACACAATAGAATTTCCAAGAAGGGACATCTGATATCATAGTGAACAGAATTTGCCTCCCTGCTAATAACCTCCCTGTATAGTGCATAAGCTGAGGTGCCCTTTCCAGGAGACTTTCCTAGGGCATAGACACTGAGCAACTCCTGATTCCAAGGCCAAGTATTCCTCAAGGCTTGATTATGAAAACCTTAGTAATTCCTATGCATTTTAATGAATATTTCCCTGCTATTCCTGCCCAAAAATGTCTCATCTTAACTCAAATTATCCTCATTCAGCAATATTAGACATTAAAAATTCCTGAAAAATAACACCAGTTTGAATATGCAGTCAAAAGATTCTCTTGTCTCATTATGTACATGTGCTTGAGATCACATCAAGAAATAGCCTGCAGGGTAGGTTGCGACATGGGTGTGTGTTATGGGAACTCTCATGAAGCCTTGTACTTAGCATTCCACAGTTGCCACAAAATCCCTTAGGAGAAAGAAATCATTATTGAAATCATTATTGTGCTAGGAACAGTTTGGAGTCCAATTGACAGAGGAAAAGTGAAATGTTGGAGCCACCAATGAAGGCACCCTCATACTGCTTGTGGGGTTCTCCTCCTTGCACCAATTTCACCAAAGGACCATTGCTCACAGGCCTCTGTAAGCTATACCATGAGATCCTATCTGACAGTTTTTACCTTGGGCCTTTCACTGGGCATGCCCTCACCTTCTGTAAATTTAACCCCATTCTTCTAGTTTTAAGACCAAATGGTGATTATCTCTTTACAAGTACGTACTGTTTTGGTCCATATCGCTTCCCTACCATGTCTATTCTGAATCTCCAGCTTCAGCTTGCCTCACCCTATGTTCCTCTGTTTGCCTGGAGTTCTGCCCACATACATTCTGAGGTAGCTCTTGGCCATAAGAATTTCATTCCGTACAATCGGCAGTGAGACAAGACCTGATAGAACTCTCAGCTTGTGTTGAGCTGGTGAGAAGGACAAACATCTACAAAGTAGCAAACCTGATGATGGATCATAAAATGATTAGAAAGAAATCCTGCTATCACTTAGCTCTCTGCCAGTAAAGAACTAAGAATTGAAGTTGACACACCTTAGTACAAAGAGACCTCACCTCAGCATTTCCTGTTTTACACCAAGTAATACCCTTATCTTTACATTGATAAGCTAGATAAAGTAAGATAAATTTTGAGATGCATCACATAAGAATGACAGTCCCAATATTCAGTCCATTTCTATTTGGCAAAATTGGAGAAGGTACTTCATTAACTAAATTATATTAGTGTAAAATTTTGTACCTGAATCACTTTCTCTCAGTTCTTAAACTTTTTTATCCTCTGTCTATCATAACTTTCATTTATTAACCATAATAACTTCCCTGAATCAAAAAGTACTATTTTTCATTGTAAACAATTTAAGGGTCTATGTCCTTCATCTTTTTAATTTTATACCTCTTTTGTGGACATATTGCCATTTTTTATTTTTTATTTTTTCATCTTCCACAAGTAGATCATTTTTTCTCTGATATGGAGAAGGATGCAAGGGTGCACTTCAGATATGAGGGGGTGGTGGATATCAACGGAGTTGAGCTGCATGTTGCAAAATTAACAGAGAACAAATGAGAAGTTTAAAAAAATTAAAATGTGCACATTGGGGATAAAGAAGTGAATGCTTAGCGTGCAGAGGTTTGGCAGTGGACTGGGTATTTGTGGGGGTGGGGTGTATTTGGGTGGGGTTCTGGCATGGTAAGAACACTGTCTGTTCTGGTCCTTCCAGGGAAACACCTTCTCCCATCTCACCTCTGCCTCTATCTCCTCCTCCAACAGCTGAAACTGCCTCCTACTTACAGCAGCAGCTTCTGGGCATCTCCCTCTCTGCTCAAGCTCTTCTAAGTGCTCGGGGGTGATACAAGCATTGAAAAGCCTGGGGCAGCAGTCAGGCCATGCACACTCTGTTGTCATCCCCGTAGGGGCTCAGGATTTATGGTGCCAGAGTGGTTGTGGCAGGCATTTTGATGCTGCAGTGGGTTGTCTGTCGAGCCCCTCATTCTGCACCTCCCATGTCCCCCCTGGTCCTGTCAGGTTCCTAGTTGTCACATTCCTGTGTGATGGTGAACTCGTTTTCTTTTCTGAGTCTCATGACAAGAAAATTTAACAGTAAACTATCTAGTCTTCAACTCCATTTGAGACCTGAGAAGGAGAATTGCCTGAAGAAACAGGAAATTCAGAGCTAATAGCTTCCAATTCTAAAGAAATGACAGAAATTGTTGGCTACCGTGACAGACAGTCAGCAAATATTCTTGTGTCATTGTGGCATCCAGTGTCAATTGAACGGGTCAGGGGCTCTGATAACAATCCTTTGAAGTAGATCACTTGAAGGACTATCCTCACTTTCTCTCCAAAGCCTGGGACAATAGACTTCCCCATGATCCCCTTCTCCACAGTCTGGACACCTTTCTGGCAGCAGTGGAGGTAAGTGGGTAGTGTTTCACCCCATGGCCAATTTGCCACATTTGAAGGACACTCCAGTTAGGGTTCTTTAGTTCCCATCATTTTCTTCAGAATAGCATGAGGACACTGCTCGGACTTGAGGTCTCTCCCACTGTGAAAAGCCTTTGACTACTAGGACATGTGAAATGGCAGATTCTTCAGATCTCTAAAGAATTAGAGAACCATCTTTTTATGTAAAGTCTATCTCAGTGCACAAATGTGGAATTTTTTCAAAGGATTTACTGTTTAATTTGAATACATATACAAGAAGCTAAATAAAGCTTATTTCTGTACCTAACTAAACAAGTACCTAACATCACTAGAACACTGAGTATTTATAGTTGGATAGTACTATTTGCATTCCTTAATTATCCATGGCAGTGTACAGTAGTAATTTTATACAATTAGAATTTTACACCGTATTGTGAATATGATGCATATACTTATATCTTAAACAAGAGTTTAATCATTTATTCAAGTATAATATGAAATTCTATCATCATTCAAATTCCATGTCATCCTAAAATATTTGACACTTGGTGTTGCTTCCTAGTATAAAAAAAGATTGAATAATCTATGCTTTTTATCATGTTAGCCCCTTTCTCCTGCTTCCCCAAACCCTAGATAGGAGAGATAAATGGTTGAGGAGAGAAAGAGAAAGTAAGTAAGATGTCCTGATTCTATTCTCCTTTACTGTTTCCAAACATTCCATGACTAGTAAAAACTTGCATCCAACCCACTAAATGACAATAAACATCTCTAACCCACTGAAGACAAATAAGCAGCCACCCATCCTTCTTTTGAGAATGAGGGTGTCATGTTCTCTAAAGTTGTATCCCTATGAGTGTGGGGTGACAACAAGTTTTGGGGACCTTGCAATAATTGGGATATTTTCCAAATCCTGTGATTTCTTACAGTTTCCTATGCTTTCAGGCCCTGAATGTGGAGGGAATAACTGAAGTCTTTGCTACATTAACAATTGAAAATACAAACACACATTCATACAATTTGAGGAAGGTCACACACTATCTACATCTTGATGTTTGCTCAAAATAATTGGTCAATTACTATTTTATGTAGCTTCATTTATCTTCTTAGTATACGGGCAGAAAAGAGACAGATTGTTTGCCAAAGTAATGTTAATTACTTCAATGCCAGTCACCAATAGAATTCCTGCAATCCTTTGAAGTCTTTCAGAGAAGCTCTATTTTGCACAATACTCACAATACTTATGTCTCCCATGTGGCAAACTAAAATGGACTGTTATGATCTGCTTACATATTTCAAAAGTTTTCCCACTCCAAAGTCTTACACCCTCCTCCAAAAAACAAGAGATTCCTCGCAAAAAAAAGTCCACTAGTGCTGGTTCCAGTTTATATATCCTTTACATATCTATTACTGCAAAAAACTACCATGACCGAAAACATCTCAAGGAATCCAGTTTTTCACATTGTGGTAACCAACCCCCAATTACAAAATTATGTCATTCCTAAGTCATAAATGTAAGATTACTTCTCTTTGGAATTGTAATGTAATTATCCCCTATAAAGTATGTCTCATGAGTGATTGCCCTGAGAAGGGGTTGCAAGAAACAGATTGAAAACTGCATCTTGTGTGTGGAGGTGGTGGTGGTGGTGGGTTTTTTGTTTTGTTTTGTTTGTTAGTTTGGCCTCTTTTTCAAAAACCAGAGGCTGATGAGAACATACACCAATAACTGGGTCTTTTATATAATTCCTATAGCCTTTGTGTCTGTTCTCATGACATCAACAGGCTGGGTTTCTTTTTTACTATTCTCCAAAATGAACTTGAAATTATTAAAGGTGATGCATCCTGCAGTGATGAACTGTCTTACTATTTAGCAGTGTCTGACTGCCCTGCTCCTTTGTGCTTTCATGGATTTTGAGATCTTTTTTTCATTCCCATAAAGCCCTGCATCCTAATTAGGACAAGATGGATGTTAACTAGTAAATGATTCTGGTAGGATTTGATATAACAATATTAATCATACTGATGCATGAAAATGAAAGGTCTTTTCATTTTCTGGTTTCTTCAATTTTTTTCTTAATTTTTGTAATGTTTTCATTGTAACAAGTCTTCACTTTCTTAGATTTATTACAAGACTTTTAAAGCTATTCTGAATGTTTTTGTTTTTTTGGTATGTTTGTTGATATTTATTGTTGCTATACAGGAATTTTATTGATTTTAATGTGATTTCAGTTAGTGGGTCCATGAGCTGTAGGAGTTTTCTAGTGGAACCGTAGTGTTCTTTACATATAGATCATATCACCTGCAAATGAGAATACTCTGACTGCTTTCCTTCATATGGACATGCCTTTCCATCTTTCTATTTTCTGTTTTGGATAAGACTTCACATACTACTTGGATTAGATGAAAAGATTGTACACCTGTGACTTATTACTTATTTTAGTGAAATGCATTAAGATATTCTCCAGTTAGGATGCTGTTGGCCTTGTATATTGCCTTTATATTGTTAAGGTACATCTTCTCCATATCCCAGATTCTCCAGGACTATTTTGTGTATCACTGTGAGACTTTGCCAAAGAAATTGTCTGCCTCTAGTGCAATGATCATGTGTTTCCTGTTCTTGGTTTCATGTGGTGTATTGTTTATTCATCTGTATTTGTTGAAACATTCTCGCTCTCTGGAGTCAAGCCAGCTTGATCATGGTACCTGATATGTTTGGTATATGTCTGAATTTTATTTGCCAGGATTCTATTGAGAAATTTTTCACTTATGTGTTCCTTCCAATCTTTGTTTTTTTATAGGCTGCAAAGAGATACCATGAGCAAGGGAACTTTTCGAAGAAAGAGTTTATTGGGGCTTACAGTTTCAAGGATCATGAGTCTGATATCAGGGGTACATGGCAGCAGGTAGGTCACCGTGTTTCTAGAGAACTAGCTGAGATCTTACATCTTATCTGCAAGTTGGACACTGAGAAAATGAGACTTAAGTGTAAATGGTATTGAATTTGGAAACCTCAAAGGCCAATCCCAGAACAGTCCTACAAAAAACAAAACAAAACAAAACAAAACTATATCTTCTACTTCTTCCCGAACATTTCCTCTAACCAGCAACAAACATTCATAATTGTGAGTTTATGGAGACCATTATCATTCAAAAGACCACATTCTACTCCCAATTGTCCATAGGATCTTAAACATATCATAATGAAAAATGCACTTAGCTCGCTTTGCAAAATCCCTATAGTCTTTACCGTCTACACAGTTTATCCAAAGAGCTTCCTAAAACTGCAGGCAGTCCCTTAATCATTCCCCCTATGAAATAAAATGCCAATTACACACATCCAATGTGTAATGCCAAATCACATATGTTATCATTGCAAAGTGAAGTTGGGAAGGATGGCGAGCCAATTCAAGGCATAATCGCAATAGCCCACACTCCACATTCTCTCCTTCTGACAGAAGAGAAGGAGATTAGATGGGTTCACTCCTCTGGCTTTGCTGATTGAAACATAATTCATAAACTTTTGTTGTATCATATAGATCAGTGGATGGTGGTTGTGTTTTCAATGTCACTCATTTCTAGGAATTTTTCATTTTTCCTTATCCCCTTACCCTTTCAGTAGTATATTGTTTATGTTACTTACTTTCCATGAGTGTCTGTATTTTCTGTACTTTTAATTGTGTGATACCAGTTTGATTTCTTTGGGCTCAGATAGAACGCACGACATTATTTCAACGCTCTTATATTTTCTGAGGCTTGTTTTTTTTACCTATTCTCTGGTCAATTTTGGAGAAATATCCACAGGCTGATAGAAAATATATGTATAGTACACTGTAGTTTGTTAGTTCCATTGGCCTGATGATGTCACTTAATTCTGCCCCTCCTGTTTTGTTTATTTGCATATGATCTGTTAAGTGTTCAGAATGGAGAAGCAAAAGAAATCACAAACACTATTAGAACGAATCTGTAGTTTCATAGCTATCTGATAACATATATTTTTAAATTTGGGAAGCCTGTGTTAATATGTATATATTTAGAATTGTAGTATGTTTTAGTAATTGCAAAGTATGAAGTGAATTTCATTACATCTCTGGACAGGATGAGTTTGAAATCTATTCTGTCAGCTAGATAGAGAAACTGCATAGGATTGCGATAGGGACATGTTTCTTAGTTCTGTTTCTCTAGTATAACCTGTATATCTCTCATGATGGTAATCCTGTTTCAGGCTAAATATATAATTGTTTACTAGGGAATTGAGTTTAGTGACATGAAAATATTATTTAAACCTCTGTTAACTGTTGTCATTTGGTTAATTTATGAGATTTTTGTAGGCTACTTTTGATTGACTGTCCTAGTGGTGTAAATTTATTTCCTGTGTCCTCTGGTATTTTATCCTTCCCTGCAAATAAAGTATTCCTATGAGGATCCTCTGTAGAGGTGGCCTACTGGTTATACATAGTTTTTAAATTATTTATAATATCCCTTAATCAGCACAGTAGCTGGGCAGCTGCCTGTCCTGCATGGAAATAGGTCTCATTTCCAAACAATGACTCTGAACTCTTACTTACTATGCAGCATCTTGGCTGCTCTTTGTTCCACCTGGACAGCCCTCAGGATCAGGCTATCCTCTGCCTTAAACTGTGGCTGCTGTCCTGCTTCCTCCTTCCTCACTATCGCATCCATTAGTCCTTTCTTCTTTGGCAGCTACTTCTTCCTTCTTCCCTCCTAGTGATCCTCTCTAGCAAAGCCCTCAAAAACTCACCTCCACAATCTCTCTGCTGTGCTTCTTTATAATCACAATTAACTGGGAGCAGAATCACTTTTTGGGGGGGTTTAACCAGTCTTACATTCTACCAATCAGCATTAAAATACAAGCATAATTAGGTCAATCACCTACAGGGTTTTCTTTTCTTTTATTTTTTATTTTTTGGTTGGTTTAATTTTTCCTTTACCTTTCTTTTTACGTTTTATTTGATTTTTGGCTATCTCTTATTAATTGTTTATTTTATTTATTTACATTTCCAATGTTGTTCCTCTATCCAAAATCCCCTAATGAAGCCTATCATCACATTTCTGCTCAGCTTTCCCTATATAACAGTGCTCCCCAACTCACACATATCCATTCCGACCTCACACCTCTAGGATCTCCATTTGGTGGGGCAACAGGCCTAGCAGAGTCAAGGTCCTACAACCACATTGATACAAAATAAATCAATCCTCTCATACACAGTACCTAGGACCATAGACCCATACTTGTATACAAGTTGGCTGGCAGTTAAATCCCTAGGAGCTGTGGGTTCGGTCACAGAGGGTCTGGTTAGATATTAAAGACCAATGATTGCTGCTTTCTCTTCTTTTTCTGGTTATAGTCGAAATTATGTTTGTGTCCTTTCTTTCTTGAAATTTTTGTCAGATGATTAATTTCTTGGCTTTTCTTGGGTAAAATTTAATTCAATGTCTTGGATTTTACCTCCTATCATCCTCTTTTGTGCTTTCTTAGAGAAAAAAATATTGTTTAAATTTGGTTTTGTCATGTAATATCTTGGTTTCTCCATTTATGGTGATTGGGAATTACACAGTGTATAGGAGCTTGGGTCTGCATTACATCTGCCTAAGATTTTCTGGCTATTAGAGTCTCTGTTGAGAAATGTGGTGTAATTCATATAGGTCTGACTTCATTTGGTACTGGATATTTATACCTTACCCCTTTTTCATGTTCTTTCTTGGATCTGTGCATTTAATGTTTTAATTTTTATGTGAAGGAAGGAATTTTTCTCCTACAATTAATTTGATGTTTTGTATGCTTGTTGGTTTTTTTTCTTTTTTTCTTTTTCTTTTTATTTATTTTTTTTTTGGCCTTTTGAATTCTATTGTATATGTTATCCTTAGGTTTAGACTTAAGTTGTGTCCTGAAATTCATGGATATTTTGGATTCAATATATTGTAAATGTTAATGTGAGATGGATTTTTGTGCTTTTTTGGGTGACCTCCTTGACCCCAACTCTTCAATTTATTATCCTGTTGGATAATGAGACATGGTCAGGAATGGTGACCTCTTGCCATAAAGTATATAAAAATAGGATGGTGAACTTGTGTGTCAAGTATCAGTAGTCTTCTAGATGGGTTTCTTTCCTGGTTGGCCAAATACAACAGTTTCTAAAGCCCAGGATTTATGTTCCCTGGGATTCCTACGATGATGCAATTAGACATGACAGAGAAAGACCAGAATACACATGAGGGAACTTGATTTATATAATAGAGAGAACATTTGTAAGTTAGGTTACAAAATATCTGATCAGACTGTGATCTCAAAGAATGTATTATTTAATGAAAAACTTTTTTGTGTTATAGCATTGCCAGGGCACAGACATTTATGCAAGAGCCGTTTGTTTGCTGTAAACATGGACTTTATTACTGTATGGCTCACCTACCACACACCTTTCTAGCAAAGGTAAAAAGTGCACTTAGGTCCAGAGCAGATCAAGGCAGGACTTGAAAGCAAATGAAGATAACTAAGGCAATGGAAAGTCTTTGATTTGAAGGATATTTAAGAAAGTGTTCAGAGGGACCAAGAATGCCCTTCGTCTGGGAGGTCAGTGATTTAGGACGGACACTTGGCAGCTTTACTTGACGTCAGCATCTGAACCAGGAACTTCATTGGTAAAATTAATGTCTGTAATTTTGTGTTGTGAAACAGCACATTGGCTCTGCAGCTTTTGGCAAGGTCCATGGACAGAGAGATCACACCAGCTGGGAACAATCTGACAAGAAATCAGGTTTCCTTTAGTCACCTGAGAGGTCCTCAAGGAGAGAGGAATGGATGGGTAGCACTTTAATAGAAGGCTTTAGGATCTCAATAGTGCTACTCTAGATGCCTTCAATATAGATGCAGAAAAAGAACAACTAAATGACTTCAGAGGAATTAGCTTAATTTTGATCATGACAATTTCACATTGGCAGTTTATACTTGATTCGTCTTTTTAAATTCAAAACAAGAGCCTTTGGTTTAAATTCGAGGTAGCATTACAGTCACAGTATGTTTACACCACCTGTAAGGTGCCCAGCATCTAACCCATGTGGCTGGAGATTCTACTTTTAAATGCATCACCAGAGAAAATTTCCAATTAACCATGCCAGGGAGGCCCTGATCAGTGTGTATGTTCTGTCCATGTCCACAACAACCCAATTCAGCAGAAACACCTCCATTTTACAGGTGAAGAAATCACAGCTCAGAGCAAATGATCATCAGGTCCCTCAGTCTCACTGGCTGTCACTTACACCCCCATCCTTCTCTGTGAAGGGAACCATTGGGCCTGATGTGGGCTGTGCAAGCTGACTCTCCTGAGATGATCGATGCTATTCTTGAACCTGGGAGAACTGAAGACAAGATGAACACACAGACTCCTGGGATAGATCCTGCCTCTGGGTCCTAGGATGGGACACAGTATCCCTTGCCATGTGCCTCTCCTCATCTGAGCAGTCTGTTCCCATGTGTCAGCTTCTATGGCAGTGGGTCTCAACACTCCTAGTGCTGCAACTCTTTTTCTATTTTTTTTTCACTTTTTCGTGCTGCAACTCTTTAATACAGCTCTTCTTGCTGTGGTGACCCCAGCCATAAAATTGTTTCATTGCTACTTCATAATAAATATTTCTGTTCTTATAAGTCATAATATGCAAGGTATCTGTTATCAAGGTATCTGATATGCAATCTGTGTGAGAGGTTGTGCCTCACAGGTTGATAAACATTCCTTTATACAATTTATTTTTCAAAGAAAGGCCTTCCTATGAGGAGGACCTGAGGCAGCCCTAAGTGCAGAGACACCATGAAGTAGTGACAAGTTTTAGCAGGCTCAAGGCTGCTTGCATTATCGACATCAGAGATTTCTGGCTAAAGGCACAATGTGAAATCACGGTCCCCATTACTTTTCTTACCTCAATTTTCTCCGTTACGTCTGTCTGCTTGGACATGTTTGTCCAGGAAGCTAGTCTCTGTAGTCTCTGATAAAGGCAGAATGCTAAAGGCAGGAATGGTTTCCCTCTTTCGGGCCACAGTCACTTGTATAGAAGTAAGTTCAAATCCCCCGTGGGTAACTGTGTGTCTCTCACATAGTGGATGAGAATTGAAATATCACCTGTTTGAGTTGAGAAAAACCAACTCCCACTTCAGATTTAGAGCTGACCAACAATTACTTCCAGGAGAATGAAGAAGCTGGCCAGGCCTGGAGACTCAGATCCCCTCCCTGCCTGGGATAATCCCACCCACAGTAGACTTCAGCTTCACCTAGCAGGTGTTATAGAAAAGTCTGTCCTTAAGATTCTGAAACCACAATATGCACAAACCCTATAGTTGTTAGGTGGCCGATTTGGGGGATTTCTCCAGGTTATAATCATTCTGCCCTCTTCTCTCCCCTTGGATGCACTCTGTTCTCTCTTGTCTGTTGGTGCTAGAAGGACCTGGGTCAACTCATGGGCTTCTAGGGGAGGAACTTTTGTTGTAGGAGTGAACATGGATCAAGAGTGCAAACCCATTCTGACTGGGCAAATAAGCTCCAGAAAATTTCCCCAGGCAAAGACTTGGGTCATGTGGGAGCTACACTGTTTAACAATGAGATCTGGTTGCTTTCTCCAGGAAGAAGCACTTGGGGGTTGAGTATCACTTCTCAACCTTCTGTTTTAAGTCACTTCACAGAAGAGACACGTTGTTCTAACTCCTCCATGGGACCTACCCTTCAGTGTGGCTGGATCCTATGGTGTTACAGCTCTGAGCTGGGAGTAGGAGCACTGAGACTGACTTGGAGAAGCCTATTTTCAAGTTTATCTAGATGTGAGGAACAGGTGCTTTTAAAGAAGCATGTGAAAGTTTTTCCTGCAGGAATGCCCACTCTGCTGGCAAAGTCAGGCAGGACAGGGAAAAGCGAGTTCATTTGCTGCCATCACAACCTACCAGACTCTCTATGGGGTGAAGTATTCCCTCACCTTGGTAACAAGAGCATGTAATAAATGAAGTTTTGCAGCTCTCTGTAGTGGAGCCGATGTCAAAATCTCACTGAGAATCATGCATAGCCTGGATTTAGGCTGTATTAATGTAGGCAACAATTTCAGTGTTATCTGCAAGGTACCATGGGAGAGTAGTAACCCAAGTCTGCATGCACCTCGACAGTTTTCACTGTAGTCTTCTAATTCACTTTATAAAATTTTATAGTGAGTTCATGGAAGAACGGGCTCAAACATAGACATGAACAATCACAGACACACACACACACACACACACACACACACACGCGCGCGCGCGCCCATACTTTACTGACATGGTGCATAATTTTTGCACACCACAAATATGGTGAGCATTAATGAAAATACACTAATTATTAAATCAATGGAGGAAGCTGTGGTGAAGCTGGGGCTTAGAGTTACTTAAAAGGTCCTATGAAGGCTCTTCTTTTGCTGGAGGCTAAACTTCAATGCAATTGGGGTTCCCTATTTTCTTTTTGCATAGCACATAGGACTAGGGTGGAAACCAGGGTTTTCAGCATGTTTGGCAAGTACTGTAACATTGAATTAAATCCTTAGGCTGGAACAGTATTGATGTTACACAAAATTACAGGGCAAGCTGGATGAAGACACCGAGCTGACAGTGTGGACATCTTAAGATTTGTACTGGACAGTGACAGACTTTTCTGAAGACTGGAAATGTTTACAATGTCAGAGAGAATGGAAGGCCCCTCAGACTTCAATTCACTCTAAGAACAGTTTATTCAAGTAAGGGATAAATTGAACTATTGTCTCCTGTCACAGATGTCAGTAGAAATTATGCAAGGTATTGTATGCCAGTGGTAGCATTAGCAAAACAAAGCACACCTTGTCTTGAAGGCTAATAAATTAGCAATATGTATAGCAAGACGCAAGCTCTTCCAGGTCCTTTCATAGTAACTGAGAACCTCAAATACAGTGGCAATGTGAAAGTGTGGTGGATATCTAGTTACCACTAGCTTCTGTTTTGATACAGACGACCCTTTCTGTGGCATGGTCAGCTTCTAATGAATGACTAGAGGACCTATGCTTGAGAATAAACGAACAATACATTGCTTCTCTAGATGCTGAGCTCTTAAAAGCCTTGGTGTCACAGCAACTGTTTGTGGACATTCTGGATCATTCCTTCTGAACTTTAACTTTCTGAGTAACTCAGACTCTGAGTAAGTCAGTTCAATTCCATAAATTGGATATCAGTCAACTGGAAAAAAATACTTTTACAACAGGAACCCAGATTTGCCACGGAAAAAGGGCAGCTTGAACTGGCCCACCTAGGTTCTGGGTTTGCACAGGCTTGCTATCCAAAAGAAATATGTGTTCCCAGCTGTAGGCTGCATTCACTATGGTTGCTCTTGAGGTTCTGTCCTAAACTGCTTAGATTAAGATAATTTTCTTAATATCTATCAAAAGAATTCATTATGTGCAGCAGGCCTACAGGAAGATAGTTTCCATTCTGTATTTTATAAATGTGCATAGTAGATATGGTCATCATTGATACTAGGTGAAGGATCTGCTCTAATATGGAAACTAAGTGATGCTGTAGGAACATCCTGAATCCTCAATGAGCAGTGGTGCCACCTGAGCCCTGCATGGATGACTGGTAGCCTAACACATTGAGCCTGCACAGCTCAGTAAGAATACACATTTCCTGAGATCTCTCTGTTTAATTTGAGGTACCCTGTCCATCTAAGGGAGCACATGCCCTGGAAAGACAAAAGCCACCTGCAGGATCTGTGGTGATGACTCACAGGTTAGAACCTGCAGGATCTGTGGTGATGCCTCACAGGTTAGAACCTCTGCTGCTCTCTCAGAAGAAGCACATGGTTCCCAACAATAATCTACAACAGGGAATGTGATTCCTTCTTTTGGACTATGAGGGAAATTCACACAGGACAGGCCACAGACATACAGTAGAGAAAAAGACCCACTGACATAAATTATCATTCTACGCCTAATCCACAACAATAAAAACACAGCATATGTATGGTCTAGGACAACAGCATTTATCAAAACCTTTTTCCCAACATGACTTTGGAGGTCATTATCTGTGGGGGTATATTGACAGTGTATTGCAAGAAAGACTGAAGCATATGGTTCTCCATTAGGATTACTTACATATACCTTTGGAAATGTCAATTTTTCTACAGCTCTACAAATATGAGTGTATATTAGTCAAAATGTGCTACACAGGATCAATAATGAACGTGTGTTGTAGACTGTTTTATATAAGATTAGCAGAAAACATGACCGCATGGATAAAGTATGGCAGTGATCACATCATAAAATGTACATCCAAGAAAAGAACACATTATCCACACAAAACACACTTTCACTCTAGGTAACCATTGGTGGCTTTGAATTTACTATTTAGCCCAGGAACTCTGGACCATGCAGAATCCATCTTTAGCTGTCAGTTCTAAGAGCACAAGAGGGGACAGGACACTTGAATAAGCAAGATGGTCTCAAGAGTCAAGAGTTAAAAATCAAGTTTTATTCATAAGGAATACAATTCAAAACAAAAAATGATTAAAATGAATATTAATATAAATATCTAAAAGTATTTTCAGATGTGAAAAATATTAACAAGAACATATAACTATGAAATAACAAAACAAAAACTTCATTTAAGATCATAACAAAAATATTTCTAAACAGCATATTCTTAGTGAACATTTAGAAGCACAGTTATATTGCTGTTTCTCCTCTAGCAGGCAAAATGGCAATGCAGTCCCCAAGTGGTCTCTCAAGTGGTGTTATCCTAAACAGAAAGAGAATAAGATATCAATCAGTCAGACTGGCTTAGTGAAAGAGAAATTTAGTGTTTCTTAGCAAAATATGAATTCAAATATGAGGGAGAGTATTCATCCAAAAAAGGTTGTTATTATTCAGGATGGCGGTCAGCAGGGGAATCCTGAGAAAGCAACCTATTCTTCAGGAGGCTCTCCTCCTGCTGTGTGTCCCATTCCAGCTCTTTTGCAATTTCTGAGACCAGGGAGAGGAAGGCAGTTATTCAGAAACTGATGTGTTGGGGACTTGCATGCTAGCTATCAGCTTGCTGCCTTCTACCCACTCAGCTCTATTTTAGGTCACCATTGATGTGTTAACTGATAACATTGCTGGTGTGTCTGTGGGCACGGCAAAGTCTACAGCAACCCGGACAGTAATGTGGGCTGCCCACCTGGGCCTCAGACTTTAACCAGTGCAAACCAAGAACAGGGCAATGGGAAGAGACCTCATTGGGTTGCAGGATGAAAGGAGAAGTCAACCTGTCACCAAGATGAAAGCCAATGACAAAGAATAATTTGCCATTTGCACTCGGTTCTTATCCCTGAAAGGTGCTTCCCAACTTGGAGGTCACATGACCACAGAATATCATTTATCACAGGAACAAAACTTGTTCAAAGTGCTACATAGCATCCATTCTATCACAGGGACATGCGGTAATATGATAGGTTATTCAATTGTCACCATTTCCAGACGGCAGCTTCAAAAAGAGCACCAAAGCATAGTTGTTAATAAGTCAGTTCCTGAAAAGTGGTTGTCTTCCCAGAATACTCGTGCACAGACAGAGGAATGAACATTCCATTGCATGAGGTGGTTGTATTGTTGGAGTGTACATTATTAAGGTGGTAGGGAAAGCAAACATGTATCAAATTGGCAAATAAAATCAGATATTTTTAGGCTGACACAGCTGCTTGTCCCTACCAGATGTTGCTTGGTCTGGAGGTTGCTGGTTTTCTCCTGTTCGTCTTTATCTTTCTTGTTCAAATCAAACAAAAATTTCTGTAGCAGCGGTGCAGAATCAAGCTGTTCTGCTTTGCTCTCCTTTCTGAATGGGAACAACTTCTTCTGCATACATATCTTGTCCATATGGATCCGGCTGGGCAGGTTGCTGGAAACACACACTGCATAGTTAGATCCTGCACCCTCTTCCTCCCATTCCTACTCCCAAGTCTCACAAACTCGCTCTGGACCCAGATACCAGTGAAAACTTCATAGAATACATCTTGATACACACAAGGTTGCTGCACAAACATCAAACAGCCAATTCAGGGAAGAATAAATTGTTTCTGTGACCCAAGTACCAAAAAGCGTTCATTTCTCTCCACAACAACAGGGGATATACATCTATCCATGGAAGCAAAAGGCATGGGGGCAACATTAATAAATAGTGGGCAAATACCCTCAAAGGAGGTCAGTAGAATTAAGGGAAGTTCATGTTACCCATGTGGTCCACACACTGAGTTTTGTTAAACCTGGTGTGACCGCAGAGGCCCAGTTCAGCTATTAGCCATTTGGTGAGCTGAATAAGTACTGGTCTACCTAGAGCCTTCTGAAAATGCCTAGACACTCTGGGTATGAGTAACAGTCTCCTGTGGACCTAAAAACTGAGTCCAAAAGGCCCAGGACACAGTGATGTTTAAAGAGCACAAGACATGGAGCCAGAGCTGCTAGACCTCCAGTCAGAACAAAGGATGGCACCTGTGGGCAAAGCAGAGTTAATGGCCTCTCTGACCAGTGCTCACCGATAGAAGTTAATTTCCTTCTGGAGCTCCTGAAATTTCTCACAATGCTCGATGTTCCTCATCTCTAAGTTGTGCAGTAATGACATGACCTCCCTCTCCTTTATCTTCAATTTTTCATAAAATGGATTTGACCTGATGTAGCGGCTGGCCCTAGGACAGTAAAACCCAATGAACATCGGCGTTTAGGAATATATGAACTCAGGCTGGGTCTTCTAGTACCCCAGCCCTGGGAGGACAATTTCTGAGTTCTACATATTGGAAGCTTCTTCAGCTTCAGAAACTTGTTATTCTGGGCCCAGGACCCCATAAGCTCGGCATCGAGATAAAGGGTTCCCAGGTTCCCTTTCTTCACTCAGAAGGGCTGGATCTGCAGTCAAGCTAGTTATGCTAACAAGGGCCTAGGCCACAGCTCTCCCACATCCAAGACCTAGAAAACTGTGATTTCATTTTTCCTGTTTTGACAACAGGAATTCTACATCCTGAATAATTAATATGGTAGAGACACACAATTCACACAATTATGGAGTTGAGAACATAAATCGCCACAAAAGTATAATCTGCCCAAATGGCACAAATATACAGACAAATGTGACCACATTGCTAAAGAAGTGTGCAGTTGAAGAGGGGCTCCCAAAACAAAGCACTCACATCACCATGAAATTGTTAAACATGAATATACTCAGGAAAAAACATAGACCCCTAGATTCCAAGTGTGGGGGGAAATATAAACATAAAAATTGCGCATATGCATGTAGGTGTGTACACACAGAGACACAGAAACTGGGACACACACACAGGAAAAGAAAAGTAAACTGTAAGAGAATGAAAAAAGGGAGCGAAATATGCAAACGGAGAACACAATCAGAATCAGAAAAAATGCATGCCACATTATTGGCTCAGAGGTAAACAAAAAAGAAGGAAAAGCCCTGTGTCTCTGGCCATCTACTCAAACATTGAGTTGAACAATTTGGGATCTGTCACCTCAGGCTACTGCAACAAGAGTCCAGCACTCAGTCACCTTCCTAGCACACACCCAAACTCACGGCACCTAGAACCTTGCAAAGCTACCACCTGTCAAGGGCTTTCCAAATGCACACTGGGAACTCATGCTCCAGGAACGTTATCCCTGAATCCTCACTAAGGCCACAAGTTCAGATTTTCAGCTGGAGGCAGCAGATGAGACCATTTCCCATCTCACTCCTGACCAAGGGTCAGGTTCTGAATCTCCTCTATATCAGAAATGAGGTTTAGGACGAGTATTTTGGGAGGCACAGCTTTCTAGACCCCTACACCTTAATAGAATAAGATGTAGGTGACACTGCAGGTCCATGAGTGACACAAGGCAGTTTGGAGCAATGCATACCTGTTGTTCCTGTATCTCTCTGTCACGTAAGTCAGGAGATCTCTTAGCTCATTTCTCTCCTCAGTAGCTGACTGCAGCTGTCTAATCAGTCTCTGCTCTTCTGTGTTCTCCGTGTTGGCCTCCTTGTTGATTACCACAGGGCCAGGGGATGATGTCAGTCTCCCATCATCTGTAGGTAGAAGAACACAAGTGAACATTTTTGGGGAAACTGATGAGTGTGCATAGACCATGGTGAGCCCCAAACAGGAGGAGAGCATGTGTAGACCACAGTGTCACCACAAAGAGTTTGTTGTTGCCTAAGAGACCTCCTCAGTGGAAGTCAACTCTCCCAGCACTCTATAGAGACCAAGAGATGTCAGATGCCGGGTGTTCCCTATGCCTGCTGACCCATGCTCCATGTACCACAGAGATGGCTTCTACGGGATTGTTATCAACTTAACAGGGTACAACTTTCATTCAGGACCCTCACCGCTGTACTTTCAGAAGTCAGATGATAAATTCAACCTCCAAAAGATTTGAGTGATTGGAGATACTCAGATGTCCTGCACTGATACTCTAGGCCACACCACTTGGAATTTAAAAGCATTGTGGGGGATCTCATGGTCAACGGACTTATCAATTCCCCTAACTGAAACACCAAATGCCACAGAAGTGCCAATTGGTTACAGGCTGAATCTTGGTCTACCTGCTACAAATAGTTTTAGTACTGTAAAAAAAATGTTTGTAACACACAAACTCTAATTTATAATGCTAAGGATGTCCCATCTCTGCCAATTAGAAAAAGTCAGAGGAGTTCTAAGAACATAAGGCCAGAAGCATAATTCTCTCCCTGATACTAAAGAAAGAGATCTACTTTATTTAATGAAGCAATGAGAGTGAAGTAGATTGATGCCCTGTCTAAATTCAATAAAGTTGGACAGTCAGTGTCTCCTGACGGTGTTATTATATCAATGTAACGTATCATATGCACGTTAAAAGTGAAGGCCAGAAGTTCACAGAATAATAGCATTGGCCTTACCATATCCTCCCTTTGGGGATGGGCAAACTAATGTTCTGAAATCCTTGACTTTTAGAAATTGTGATCTTCATGGAAATTCAATTCCTTTGCAGATACTCCAGTTGTTCTGGCCTATTGCTAGACAGGTCAGCATAAGCCTATTCTCCCTCTGACAGAAAGCTCAGCATACAATTCACAGAACTTACTCAGCATTCCCCAGGCCAGCTTTCGTTGTCCATCTTTTATTTTTGATGAAAGGCGAGATTCCCTCACTCCAGTCTGTCCAAAATCGGCGTTCACTCTCCCAAAATTCTTGCGAAGCCGGGAAAACATGTCTTCCTGTGTATCTGCCAGGCAGGGACTGAGAAAAAGTAGGACACTGGTGGTTACTACAACACTGATGACATCATAGAGGATGCCAAGAACTCTCTAGGACACAATAGAATGTCCAAGAAGGGACCGCTGATGTCATGGTGAACAGACATTGCCTCCCTGCTAATAATCTCCCTGTACAGTGCATAAGCTGAGGTGCCCTTTCCTAGAGACCTTCCCAGGGCATAGCCACTGAGCAACTCCTGCTTGCAAGACCAAATTTTCGTCAAGGCTTGATTATAAAAACCTGAGTAATCCCTATGCATTTTAATGAATTTTTCCCTCTAAATCCTGCTCAAAAATATCTCATTAAGTCAAATTATCCTTACTCATCAATATCAGCCATTAAAAATTCCTGAGAAATAATACCAGTTTGAATAAGCAGTCAGAAGGTTCTCCTGTCTCCTTATGTACACGTGCTTGAAATCACATCAAGAAATAGCCTGTAGGTTAGGTTGCGACATGGGTGTGTGTTATGGGAACACTCATGAAGCCTTGTCCTTAGCTTAGCATTCGACAGTTGCCACAAAATCCCTTAGGAGAAAGAGTTGAAATCATTATGTTGTTCGGAACAGTGTGGAGTCCAAGTGCCAAAGGAAAGTGAAATGTAGGAGCCACCAATGGAGGCACCCACATGCTGCTTGGGGATTCTCCTCTTTTTACTAATGTCACCAAAGGAGCATTGATAACAGGCCTCTGTAAGCTCTACCATGAGATTCTGACTGACAGTTTGTGTCTTAGGCCTTTCACAGGCCGTGCACTATCTTCTCTAAATTTAACCCCATTCTTCTAGTTTTGAGACCCAACCGCTGATTATCTCTTAACCCCTATGCCCTGTTTTGGTCCATATCACTTCCCTACCATGTCTAATCTGAAGCTCCAGCTTCAGCTTTCCTCACGCTATGTTCTTCTGTAAGCCTGGAGTTCTGCCCACATACTTTCTGCAGCATATCTTGGCCTTCAGATCTTTATTATGTCCAATCGGCAGTTAGACAACACCTAAGAGATCTCTCAGTTTGTGTTGAGCTGGTGAGAAGGACAAACATCTACAAAATAGCAAACTTGATGATGGACCGTAGAAATGACAAGACAGTAATCCTGCCAGCACTTAGCTCTCTGCCAGTAAAGAACTAACAATTGAAAGTTGACATACCTTAGTACAAAGGGAGCTCACTTCATCATTTCCCCTTTTACACCAAAAAAAAATAACTGTCTTTAACACTGATCAGCTACATAAAATTAGAAAATTTATAGGATGCATCAGATAAGAATGACGGTCACAACATTTAGTCCATTTGTATTTGGTAAAATTGGAGAAGGTACTTCATGAACTAAATTATATTAGTGTAAAATTTTGTACCTGAATCATTTTCTCTCACCTTTTAAGCTTTTTTCTTCTCTATTTATCATAGTTTGCACTTATTAACCATAACAACTCTCCTGAAATGAAAAACAATTTTGTTAATTTTAAATAATTTAAGGGTTTATGTGCTTCATCTTTATAATTTTACACCTCTTTTGTGGACATATTGCCATTTTTTTCTTTTTTCAACTTCCACATGTAGATTATTTTTTCTCTGATATGGAAAACGCTGCAAGGGTGGACTTCAAATATGAGGTGATGGTGGATATCAACGAAGTTGAGCTGCATGATGTGAAATTCACAGAGAACAAAAAAGGAGTTTAAAAAAACTAAAATAAGCACAGTGGGGAATGAAGAAATGAATGCTTAGCATGGAAATGTTCGTCAGTAGACTCTGCATTTGTGGCGTGGGCTGGGTTTGGGTGGGGTTCTGGAGTAGTCAGAATGTTGTCTGTCCTGGTCCTTCCAGGGAAACTACTCCCTCATCTCTCATCCCTCCTCTGCCTCCACCTCCACCTCCAACTGCCATAACTGCCTCCTACTACAGCAGCAGCTTCTGGGCATCTGCCTTTCTGCTCAAGCAGAAGTGCTCGGGGGTGATACAAGATTTGAAAAGTCCAGGGGAGCAGTCAGGCCATGCACACTCTGTTGTCATCCCCGTCAGGGCTCAGGATTTATGGTGCCAGAGCGGTTGTGGCGGGCATTTTGATGCTGCAGTGGGTTGTCTGTCGAACCCCTCATTCTGGACCTCCCATGTCCCCCCTGGTCCTGTCAGGTTCCTAGTTGTCACATTCCTGTGTGATTGTGAACTCGTTTTCTTTTCTGAGTCTCATAACAAGAAAATTTAAGAGTAAACTATCTAATCATCTCCATCTGAGACCTGAGAAGGAGAAATGTTGCCTGAGTAAACAGGAAATTCAGAGCAAATAGCTTCCAATTCTAAAGAAATGAGAGAAATTGTTGGCTACCAGACAGACAAATTTTTCCATGTCATTGTGTCATCCACCCTCAGTTGAACAGGTCAGGGGCTCTGACAACAATCCTTTGAAGTAGGTCACTTGAAGGACTATCCTCTTTTTGTTCTCCAAAGCCTGGGACAATAGACTTCCCCATCATCCACTTCTCCACAGTCTGGACAACTTTCTGGCAGCAGTGGAGGTAAGTGGGTGGTATTTCACCCCATGGCAACCTTGCCACATTTGAAGGGAACTCCAGTTAGTGTTCTTTAGTTCCCATCATCTTCTTCAGACAGACTGGGGACACTGCCAGGAGTTGAGGTCTCTCCCACTGTGAAAAGCCTTTAACTATTTGGACATCTGAAACGGCAGATTCTTCAGATCTGTAAAGGATTTGAGAACCACCTTTTTATGTAAAGTGTATCTCAGTGGACAAACGTGGCTTTTTTTCAAGGGATTTACTTTCTCTGTACCTTTGAATACATATAAAAGAAGCTAAATAAAGCTCATTTCTGTACCAACTGAACTAGTACCTAACATCACTAGAACACTGATTATTTATACTTGGATAGTACTATTTGCATTCCTTAATTATCCATGGCAGTGTACAGTAGTAATTTTATACAATTAGAATTATACACCACATTGTGAATAAAATGCATATACTTATATCTGAAACAAGATTTCAATCATTTATGTAAATACAATTTTAAATTCGAAATCCATGGCATCCTGAAATATTTGAGACTTGGTGTTGCTTTCTAGTACAAAAAGATTGAATAATCTATGTTTTTTTTATCATTTTAGCCCCTTTCCCCTCCTTCCCAAAACTTCTAGATAGGAGAGGAAAGGGTTGAGGAGGGAAAGAGAAAAAAAGTAAGAAATCCCTGATTCCAATCTCCTTTACACTTTCCTCACTGACGATGACCAGTAAAAACTTGCAACCAACCCACTAAATGACAATAAGAATCTATGACCCACAGCAGACAAATAATCAGCTACCCATCCTTCTTTTGAGAATGAGGGTGTCATGTTCTCTAAAGTTGTATCCCTATGAGTGTGGGGTGACAACAAGTTTTGGGGACCTTACAATAATTGGGATATTTTCCAAATCCTGTGAGATCTTGCAGTTTCATATGCTTCCAAGTCCTGAATGTGGAGGGATTAACTGAAGTCCTGGCTACATTAACAATTGAAAATACAAACACACATTCATACAATTTGAGGAAGGTCATACAATATCTACCTCTTGAAGTTTGCTCAAAACAATTGTTCAGTTACTTTTTTATTTAGCTTCAGGTATCTTCTTAGTTACAGGCAGAAACGAGACAGATCGTTTGCTAAAATAATGTTAATAGCTTCTAAGCCAGTCACGAATAGAGTTCCTGCAATCCTTTGAAGTCTCATTAGAGAGGCTCTATTTTGCACACTACTCACAATTCTTATGTCTCCTGTGTAGCAAACTAAACTGGACTGTTATGATCTGCTTACATATTTCAAAAGTTTTCCCAATCCAAAGTATTCCACCCTCCTCCAAAAAACAAGAGATTCCTCACAAAAACAAGTCCACTCCCTCTGGTACCAGTTTATATATCAGTCACATTTCTGTTACTTCAAAAAAATACCATGACCAAAAGCATGTCAAGGAATACAGTGTTTCACGTTGTGGTAGCCAACCCCCAACTACAAAATTATTTCATTGTTAAGTCATAAATGTAAGGTTACTACTCTTTTGAATGGTAATGTAAATATCCTGTATAAAGTATGTCTCCTATGTGATTGCCCCAGGAAGTAGTTGCAACCAACTGGTTGAAAACTGCACCTTATGTGCGGAGGTGGTGGTTGTGGGTTTTTTGTTTTCTTTTGTTTGTTACTTTGGCCTCTTTGTCAAAACCAAGATGCTGATGAGAACATACACCAATATCTGTGTCCTTTATTATCTTCCTTTAGACATTGTGTTTGTTCTCATTGTATCAATAGGCTGGGTTTCTTTTTTACTATTCCCCAAAATGAACTTGAAATTATTGAAGATGAAGCGTCCTGCAGTGTTTTACTGTCTTACTATTTGGCAGTGTCTGACTTCCCTTCATTTATGCTTTCATTGGTTGAGATCTTTTTTTCATTCCCATGAAGCCCTGCATCACAATTAGGACGGGACAGATTGAAACTTGTTGACGATTCTGGTAGGAATTCGATAAAAAATATCTGTCATATTGATACATGAAAACGAGAGGTGTCTTCATTTTCTGCTTTCTTCAGTTTTTTCTTATTTTTCTTAATGTGTTCTTTATAGCAAGTCTTCAGTTCCTTAGATTTATTACAAAATTTTTAAGGCTATTCTGAATGGGTTTCTTTTCTTGGTATGTTTGTTGATATTTATTGTTGGTATACAGGAATTTTATTGACTTTAATGTGATTTTAGTGAGTGGGTCTATGAGCTGTAGGAGTTTTCTAGTGGAAACTTCGTGCTGTTTATATATGGATCATATCACCTGCAAATCAGAAAATTCTGACTGCTTTCCTTCATATGGACATGGCCTTTCCATCTTTCTATTTTCTGTTTTGGATAAGACTTCACATACTACTTGGATTAGATGAAAAGATTGAACACCTGTGACTTATTACGTATCTTAGGGAAATGCATTAAGATGTTCTCCAGTTAGGATGCTGTTGGCCTTGTATATTGTCTTTATAATGTTAATGTATATCTTCTCCATATTCCAGATCCTCCAGAACTATTTCATGTATCACTGTGATATTTTGCCAAAGAAATTGTCTGCCTCTAGTCAATGATCATGTGTTTCTTGTTCTTGGTTTCATGTGGTGTATTGTTTATTCATTTGTATTTGTTGAAATATTCTTGCCCGTCTGTAGTCAAGCCATCTTGATCATGGTACCTGATATATTTGGTATATGTCTGAATTTTATTTGCCTGTATTTTATTGAGAAATTTTTCACTTAAGTATTCCTTCCAATCTTTGTTTTATAGGCTGTGAAGAGACACCATGACCAAGGGAACTTATAGAAGAAAGAGTATATTGTTGCTTACAGTTTCAAGGATTCTGAGCCATGACTATTATGCTGAGGTACATGGCAGCAGGTAGGTCACCATGTTTCTAGAGAACTAGCTGAGAGCTTACATCTTATCGGCAAGTTGGAGACAGAGAAAGTGAGCGTTAAGTATAAATGGTATTGGTTTTGGAAACCTCAAAGCCCAATCCCATAATACTCCTCCAACCAATACATATGTTATAATTCTTCCTGCACATTTCCTCTCACAAGAAACAAACATGCATACATGTGAGTTTATGTGGGCCATTATCATTCAATTCACCATATCCTACTCACAATTTTCCAGAGGATCTTAAACATATCAAAATAAAAATGCATTTCCCACACCACCAAAAATCCTTGTAGTCTTTCACAGTCTACACAGTTCATCCAAAGAGCTTCATAAAACTCCAGGCAGTACTGTAATTATTTCCCCCATATGAAATCAAAAGGCAAATTACACACTTCCAATGTGTAATGCCGAATCATATATCTTATCATTGCCAAGGGAAATTGGGAATGTGGTGAGCCAATTCAAGGCATAATCCCAAGAGCACACACTCCAAATTCTCTCCTTCTGATAGTAGACAAAGAGATTAGACCTATTTTAAATTTTCCTTATTTATTTCTCCCCTGACCCTTTCAGTTGTTGTATTGTTTATGTTACTTACTTTCCATGAGTGTGTGTATTTTCTGTACTTTTAATTGTGTGATACCACTTTGATTCCTTTGTGCTCAGATAGAATGCATGACATTACTTCAACTTTATTATATTTCCTGAGGGTTGTTTTGTATCCCAATATGTGGTCAATTTTGGAGAAAGGTCCACAGGCTGATAGAAAGTATATGTATAGTTCAATGTAGTTTGTTAGGTTCATTTGCCTGACGATGTACCTTCATTCTGCTCCTCCTGTTTTGTTTATTTGCATGTGATCTGTTAGGTGGTCTGAATAGACAATTTAAACAAATCACAACCACTATTATGACTAATCTGTTGTTTCATATGTATCTGATAATGTATATTTTTAAATTTGAGAAGCTTGTGTTTAATATGTGTATATTTAGAATTGTAGTATCTTTTTGTCATTGCAAAGTATGAAATGAATTTCCTTACATCTTCTGGACAGGATGAGTTTGAAATCTATTCTGTCAGCTACATAGACAAACTGAATAGGGACATGGTTCTTAGTTCGGTTTCACTAGTATACCTTTTATATCTCTCAGGATGGTAATCCTGTTTCTGGCTTAGTATTTGTCTCTTTACTGGGGAATTGAGTTTAGTGATATGTAAATATTTTTCAAACCTCTGTGTTAATTTTGTCATTTTTTTAAATTTTTGACTTTTTCATCGATTTCATTTGATTGACTGTCTAGTGTTGCTAATTTATTTCCTGTGACCTCTTGTATTTTATCCTTCCCTGCAAACTATAGTATTCCTATTAGGATCCTCTCTAGAGCTGGCTTACTGGTTATACATAGTTTTTAATTTATTTATAATATCCCTTAATCAGCACAGTAGCTGGGCAGCTGCCTGTCCTGCATGGAATTAGGTCTAATTTCCAAACAATGACTCTGAACTCCTACTTACTATGCAGCATCTTGGCTGCTCTTTGTTCCACTTGGACAACCCTCAGGACCAGGCTTTCCTCTGTCTTAACCCATGGCTGCTGACCTCCTTCCTCTCTCCTCTCCATCACATCCATTCTTCCTTTCTTCTTGGCAGCTTCTTCCTTCTTCCCCCCTCATGATCCTCTCTAGCAAAGCCCTCAAAAACTCACCTCCACCATCTGTCTGCTGTGCTTCTTTATAATCAGAATTAATGGGAGCAGGGTCACTTTTCTGCGGGTTAAACAGTCTTACATTCTACAAATTAGCATTAAAATACAAGCTGAATTTTATCAATACACCACAGGGTTTTCTTTTGTTTTGTTTTGGTTTAATATTTCTTTTAACTTTTTACATTTTATTTTAATTTTGGCTATCTTTTATTAATTGGTTATTTTATTAATTTACATTTCAAATGTTATCCCGCTTTCCAGACTCCCCTCATCAAGCCTCATCATCATATTTCTTCTCAGCATTTTATATTTAACAGTCTTCCCCGAACTACACATATTCATTCCCACCTCACACATCTAGGATCTCCATTTGGTGGGGCCACATTCCTACCAGAGTCATGGTGCTACCACCACATTGATACCAGATAAGTCAATCCTCTTCTACCCAGTACCTAGGACAATAGACACATAGTTGTATACACATTGCCTAGTTATTTACACCCTAGGACCAAGGAAGATTGGTGAGAGAGGGTCTGGTTAGATATTTAAAACCAATGATTGCTGCTTTCTCTTCTTTTTTTGGTTATAGGTAAAATTATGTTTGTATGCTTCTCTTTTTTGTAATTATTGTGAGATGATTAATTTCTTGGATTTTCTTGGATAATATTTAGTTCATTGTCTTGGAGTTTTCTTCCTATTATCCTCTGGTGTGCTTTATAGAGTAAAATATAGTTTAAATTTGATTTTGTCATGTAATATCCTGGTTTCTCTATTTATGGCGATTGGGAATTACTCAGTGTATAGGAGCTTGGGTCTACATTAAATCGGCCCAAGATTTTCTGGCTTTTAGAATCTCTCTTGAGAAGTCTGGTATAATTCAAATTGGTCTGAATTAATTTGGTACTGGATATTTGTACCTTATTCCTTTTAATGTACTTTCTTGTATCTGTGCATTTAGTGTTTAATTTTTGTGTGAAGGGAGGAATTTTTCTGGCATAATTAATTTGGAGTTCTGTAGGCTTGTTGTATGTTTTGGCCTTTTCTTTCTTCAGCTTACGGAAGTATTCTGCGATGATTTGTTGAAGATATTTACTGAACCTATGAACTGGAACTCTTAATTCTCTTCAATATCTGTTATCCTTAGGTTTAGAATTACATTGAGTCCTGAAATACATGGATATTTTGGATTCAACAAACCGTAAATGTTTATCTGAGATGGATTTTTTGTGCTTTGTGGGGTGACCTCCTTGACCCCTACGCTTCCATTTATTATCTTGTTGGATAATGAGACATGGTCAGGAATGGTGACCTCTTGCAATAAACTATATGAAAATAGTGAGGTCAATTTATGTGTGTCAAGTGTCAATAGTCTCCTGGGTGGTTTTGGATCCTGGTTGGACATATGCAACTGTTGCAAAAGCCCAGGATTGATGTTCCTTGGGATTCCCATGATGATGCAATCAGACATGACAGAAAAAGACCAGAATACACATGAGAGAATGTGATTTATATAATAGAGAGAACATTATTAATGTTCTAACTTATTAAGTTAGGATACAGAATATCTGATCACACTGTGATATCCAAGAATGTATTATTTAACGAAAAACTATTGTTTGGTATAGCATTGCAAGGGCAAGGACATTTACGCAAGATCTGTTTGTTTCCTGTAAACATGGACTTTATTACTATATGGTTCATTTACCACACACCTTTCTGCAAAGGTAAAACGTGCACTTAGGTCCAGAGCAGATCGAGGCATGACTTGATAGGAAATGAAGTTAACTAAGGCAATTGAAAATCTTTGACTTGAAGGATTATTAAGAAAGTGTTCAGAGGGAACAAGAATCCCCTTCTCTGGGAGGTCAGTGAATTAGGAAGGACAGTTGGGAGCTTTACTTGACGTCAGCATCTGAGTCAGGGAACTTCATTGGTAAAATTAATGTCTGTAATTTTGTGTTGTGAAACAGCACATTGGCTCTGCAGCTTTTGGCAAGGCCCATGGACAGAAAGATCACACCAGCTGGGAACAATCTGAAAAGAAATCAGGTTTCCTTTAGTCACCTGAGAGGTCCTCAAGGAGAGAGGAATGGATGGGTAGCACTTTAATAGAAGGCTTTAGAATCTCATTTAGTGCTACTCTAGATGTCTTCAATATAGATGTAGAAAAAGAAAAACTAAATAACTTCACAGGAATTAGATCAATTCTGACCATGATTATTTCACATTGGCAGTTTATACTTGATTCGTCTTTTTAAATTTAAAACAAGAGCCTAGGGTGTAAATTCGAGGTAGCATTAGAATCACAGTATGTTTACACCACCTTTAAGGTGCCCAGCATCTAACACTCCGTGGCTAGAGATTCTACTTTTAACTGTATCACCAGAGAAAATCTACAATCAACCATGCTAGGGAGGCCCTGATCAGTGTGTATGCTCTGTCCATCTCCACAACAACCCAATTCAGCAGAAAGGCCTCCGTTTTACAGGTGAAGAAATCACAGCTCAGAGCCAATTATCATCAGATCCCTCAGTCTCACTGGCTGTCAGTTACACCCACATCCTTCTCTGTGAAGGGAAGCATTGGGCCTGATGTGGGCTGTGCAAGCTGACTGCCTGAGATGATCAATGCTCTTCTTGAACCTGGGAGAACTGAAGACAAGATGAGCACACAGACTCCTGGGATAGATCCTGCCTCTGGGTCCTAGGGTGGGACACAGTATCCCTTGCCATGTGGCTCTCCTCATCTGAGGAATCTGTTCCCATGTGTCAGCTTCTATGGCAGTGGGTCTCAACACTCCTAGTGCTGCAACTCTGTAATACAGCTCTTCTTGCTGTGGTGACCCCAAGTATAAAATTGTTTCATTGCTACTTCCTAATGAAGTTTGCAGTACTTATAAGTCATAACATGCAAGGTATCTGATATGCAATCTGTGTGTGAAGTTGTGCCTCACAGTCTGAGAAACATTGCTTATATAATTTTTTTTAAAGAAAGGCCTTCATATAAGGAAGACCCAGAGCAGATATAAAGGCAGAGACACCGTGAAGTAGTGACAAGTTTTAGCAGGCCCAAGGCTGCTTGCCTTAATGCCACCAGAGATTTTCTGGCTAAAGGTACAATCTGAAATCTCTGGCCCCATGACATTTCTTACCTCAATTTTCCCCCTTACAATGTCTGTCTGCTTGGACATGTCTGTCCAGGAAGCTAGTCCCTGTAGTCCCTGATAAAGACAGAATGCTAAAGGCAGGTATGGTTTCCCTCTTTCGGCCCACAGTCACTTGTATAGAAGTAAGTTCAAATCCCCCGTGGGTAACTGTGTGTCTCTCACATAGTGTATGAAAATTGAAATATCTGTTTGAGTTGAGAAAAACCAACTCCCACTTCAGATTTAGAGCTGACCAACAATTACTTCCAGGAGAATGAAGAAGCTGGCCAGGCCTGAAGACCCAGATCCCCTCCCTGCCTGGGATAATCCCACCCACAGTAGACTTCAGCTTCACCTAGCAGGTGTTATCAGAAAAATCTGACCTTAAGATTCTGAAATCCACAATATACACAAACCCAAGAGTTGTTAGGTGGCCGGTTTGGGGGATTTCTCCAGGTGATAATCATTCTGGCCTCTTCTCTTCCCTTGGATGCACTCTGTTCTCTCTTGTCTGTTGGTCCTAAAAGGACTTGGGTCAACTCAAGGACTTCTAGGGGAGGAGCTTTTGTTGTAGGAGTGAACATGGATCATGAATGTAATCCCATTCTGACTGGGCAACTAATCTCCAGAAAAATCTTCTGCAGGCAAAGAACTGGCTCCTGAGATAGACTACACTCTTTAACAGGGAGATCTGGTTGCTTTCCCCAGGAAGAAGCACTTGGGTGTTGACTCTCACTTCTCAACCTTCTGTTCTAAGTCACTTCTCAGAAGGGGCACTTTCGTCTAACTCCTCAATGGGACCTACCCTTCAGTGTGGCTGGAGGATCCTATGGTGTTGTAGCTCTGAGGTGGGAGTGGGAGCACTCAGACTGATTTGGAGAAGCCTCTTTTCACAGCTGATCTAGATGTGAGGAACAGGTGCTTTTAAAGAAGCATGTGAAAGTATTTCCTGCAGGAGAGACCTCTGCAGGCAAAGACACACAGGACAGGGAAAAGCGAGTTTATGTACTGCCATCACATCCTACCAGTCTCTATATGGGGCAAGGCTTTGCCTCACCTTAGTAACAACAGCATGTAATAAATGAACCTTTTGCTGATTTCTGGCGTGGTTCGGACGTCAAAATGTCAATGAGCACCATGCAGAGCCCGGACTTAGGCTGTATTAAAGTAGGCCACAGTATCAGTGTTATCTGCAAGGTACCATGGGACAGTAGTAACGCATGTTTGCATGAACCTGGACTGTCTTCTAAGTCATTTTATAAAATTTTATAGTGAGTTCATGGAAGAACAGGCTCAAACATAAACAGGAACATACACACAAACACACACACACACACACACACACACACATATACTTTACTGACATGGTGCATATTCTTTGTGCACCAAAAATAAGGTGAGCATTAATGAAAATATACTAATAATTGAATAAATAGAGGAAGCTGTGTATAGACTGTGGCTTATAGTTACTTAAAAGGTACTTTGCAGGCTCTCCTTTTGTTGGTGGGTAAACTTCAAGTGCAATTGGGGTTCGTTATTTTCTTTCTCCATAGCATGCCGGACTAGGGTGGAAGCTAGGGTTTTCAGCATGTTTGGTAAGTACTGTAACATTGAATGAAATCCTAAGGCTGGAACACTATTAATGTTCTACAAAATTACAGGGCAAGCTAAAGTCAGATATCTACTGTATTTAAAGAAGCAATGAGAGCGAGGTAGATTGATGCCCTGTCTAAATTCAGAAATGTTGGAGCCTGATGGTGTTATTATATCAATGTAACTTAACATATGTAACATATGCTCTTTAAAATTAAAGGCCAGAAGTTCACAGAATAATAGCATTAGCCTTACCATATCCTCCCTTTGGGGATGGGAAAACATCTGATATCATAGTGAACAGAATTTGCCTCCCTGCTAATAACCTCCCTGTATAGTGCATAAGCTGAGGTGCCCTTTCCAGGAGACTTTCCTAGGGCATAGCCACTGAGCACCTCCTGATTCCAAGGCCAAGTATTCCTCAAGGCTTGATTATGAAAAACCTTAGTAATTCCTATGCATTTTAGTGAATATTTCCCTGCTATTCCTGCCCAAAAATGTCTCATCTTAACTCAAATTATCCTCATTCAGCAATATTAGCCATTAAAAATTCCTGAAAAATAACACCAGTTTGAATATGCAGTCAAAAGATTCTCTTGTCTCGTTATGTACATGTGCTTGAGATCACATCAAGAAATAGCCTGCAGGGTAGGTTGCGACATGGGTGTGTGTTATGGGAACTCTCATGAAGCCTTGTACTTAGCATTCCACAGTTGCCACAAAATCCCTTAGGAGAAAGAGTTGAAATCATTATTGTGCTAGGAACCGTGTGGAGTCCAATTGACAGAGGAAAAGTGAAATGTTGGAGCCACCAATGAAGGTACCCTCATGCTGCTTGTGGGGTTCTCTTCCTTGCACCAATTTCACCAAAGGACCATTGCTCACAGGCCTCTGTAAGCTATACCATGAGATCCTATCTGACAGTTTTTACCTTAGGCCTGTCACTGGGCATGCCCTCACCTTCTGTAAATTTAACCCCATTCTTCTAGTTTTAAGACCAAACTGGTGATTATCTCTTTACAAGTACGTACTGTTTTGGTCCATATCGCTTCCCTACCATGTCTATTCTGAATCTCCAGCTTCAGCTTGCCTCACCCTATGTTCCTCTGTATGCCTGGAGTTCTGCCCACATACTTTCTGAGGTAGCTCTTGGCCATAAGATCTTCATTACGTACAATCGGCAGTGAGACAAGACCTGATAGATCTCTCAGCTTGTGTAGAGCTGGTGAGAAGATCAAACATCTACAAAGTAGCAAACCTGATGATGGATCATAAAATGATTAGAAAGAAATCCTGCTATCACTTAGCTCTCTGCCACTAAAGGACTAACAATTGAAGTTGACACACCTTAGTACAGAGAGCCGTCTCCTCAGCATTTCCTCTTTTACAACAAGAAATATCTTTATCTTTACATTGATAAGCTAGAAAAAGTAAGATAAATTTTGAGATGCATCACAAAGAATGACAGTCACAATATTCAGTCCATTTCTATTTGGCAAAATTGGAGAAGGTACTTCATTAACTAAAATATACTAGTGTAAAATTTTGTACCTGAATCACTTTCTCTCAGTTCTTAAGCTTTTTTATCCTCTGTCTATCATAACTTTCATTTATTAACCATAATAACTTCCCTGAATCGAAAAGTACTTTTTTTCATTGTAAACAATTTAAGGGTCTATGTCCTTCATCTTTTTAATTTTACACCTCTTTTGTGGACATATTGCCATTTTTTATCTTTTTCTTTTTTCATCTTCCACAAGTAGATTATTTTTCTCTGATATGGAGAAGGGTGAAAGGGTGGACTTCAGATATGAGGGGGTGGTGGATATCAACGGAGTTGAATTGCATGATGTGAAATTCACAGAGAACAAATGAGAAGTTTTAAAAAATTAAAATGTGCACATTGGGGATAAAGGAGTGAAAGCTTAGCATGGAGAGGTTTGGCAGTGGACTGGGTATTTGTGGGGGTGGGGTGTATTTGGGTGGGGTTCTGGCATGGTAAGAACAGTGTCTGTTCTGGTCCTTCCAGGGAAACTCCTCTCATCTCTCCTCTGCCTCTATCTCCACCTCCAACAGCTGAAACTGCCTCCTACTACAGCAGCAGCTTCTGGGCATCTCCTTCTCTGCTCAAGCTCTTCTAAGTGCTCGGGGGTGATACAAGCTTTGAAAAGTCCAGGGCAGCAGTCAGGCCATGCACACTCTGTTGTCATCCCCATTGGGGCTCAGGATTTATGGTGCCAGAGCGGTTGTGGCGGGCATTTTGATGCTGCAGTGGGTTGTCTGTCGAGCCCCTCATTCTGCACCTCCCATGTCCCCCCTGGTCCTGTCAGGTACCTAGTTGTCACATTCCTGTGTGATGCTGACCTCGTTTTCTTTTCTGTGTCTCATGACAAGAAAATTTAACAGTAAACTATCTAGTCTTCAACTCCATTTGAGACCTGAGAAGGAGAAATGTTGCCTGAAGAAACAGGAAATTCAGATCAAACAGCTTCCAATTCTAAAGAAATGACAGAAATTGTTGGCTACCGTGACAGACAGTCAGCAAATATTCTTGTGTCATTGTGGCATCCAGTGTCAATTGAATGGGCCAGGGGCTCTGACAACAATCCTTTGAAGTAGGTCATTTGAAGGACTATCCTCACTTTCTCTCCAAAGCCTGGGACAGCAGACTTCCCCATGATCCCCTTCTCCACAGTCTGGACAGCTTTCTGGCAGCAGTGGAGGTAAGTGGGTAGTATTTCACCCCATGACCACTTTGCCACATTTGAAGGAAACTCCAGTTAGGGTTCTTTAGTGCCCATCATTTTCTTCAGAATAGCATGAGGACACTGCCCGGACTTGAGGTCTCTCCCACTGTGAAAAGCCTTTGACTACTAGGACATCTGAAATGGCAGATTCTTCAGATCTCTAAAGAATTAGAGAACCATCTTTTTATGTAAAGTCTATCTCAGTGCACAAATGTGGAATTTTTTCAAAGGATTTACTGTTTAATTTGAATACATGTACAAGAAGCTAAATAAAGTTTATTTCTGTACCTAACTAAACAAGTACCTAACATCACTAGAACACTGATTATTTATAGTTGGATAGTACTATTTGCTTTCCTTAATTATCCATGGCAGTGTACAGTAGTAATTTTATACAATTAGAATTTTACACCGTATTGTGAATAAGATGCATATACTTATATCTTAAACAAGAGTTTAATCATTTATTCAAGTATAATATGAAATTCTATCATCATTCAAATTCCATGTCATCCTAAAATATTTGACACTTGGTGTTGCTTCCTAGTATAAAAAAAGATTGAATATTCTATGCTTTTTGTCATGGTATCCCCTTTCTCCTGCTTCCCAAAACCCTAGATAGGAGAGATAAAGGGTTGAGGAGAGAAAGAGAAAGTTAAGTAATATGTCCCTGATTCTATCGACCTTTACTGTTTCCTCACATTCCATGACCAGTAAAAACTTGCATCCAACCCACTAAATGACAATAAACATCTCTAACCCACTGAAGACAAATAAGCAGCCACCCATCCTTCTTTTGAGAATGAGGGTGTCATGTTCTCTAAAGTTGTATCCCTATGAGTGTGGGGTGACAACAAGTTTTGGGGACCTTGCAATAATTGGGATATTTTCCAAATCCTGTGAGATCTTACAGTTTCCTATGCTTTCAGGCCCTGAATGTGGAGGGAATAACTGAAGTCTTTGCTACATTAACAATTGAAAATACAAACACACATTCATACAATTTGAGGAAGGTCACACACTATCTACCTCTTGATGTTTGCTCAAAATAATTGGTCAATTACTATTTTATATAGCTTCATTTATCTTCTTAGTATACAGGCAGAAAAGAGACAGATTGTTTGCCAAAATAATGTTAATTACTTCTATGCCAGTCACCAATAGAATTCCTGCAATCCTTTGAAGTCTTTCAGAGAAGCTCTATTTTACACAATACTCACAATACTTATGTCTCCCATGTGGCAAACTAAAATGGACTGTTATGATCTGCTTACATATTTCAAAAGTTTTCCCACTCCAAAGTCTTACACCCTCCTCCAAAAAACAAGAGATTCCTCGCAAAAAAAAGTCCACTAGTGCTGGTTCCAGTTTATATATCCGTCACATATCTATTACTGCAAAATCTACCATGACCAAAAACATCTCAAGGAATCCAGTTTTTCACATTGTGGTAACCCACCACAATCACAAAATTATGTCATTGCTAAGTCATAAATGTAAGATTACTACTCTTTGGAATTGTAATGTAATTATCCTGTATAAAGTATGTCTCATGAGTGATTGCCCTGAGAAGGGATTGCAAGAAACAGATTGAAAACTGCATCTTGTGTGTGGAGGTGGTGGTGGTGGTGGGTTTTTTGTTCTGTTTTGTTTGTTAGTTTGACCTCTTTTTCAAAAACCAGAGGCTGATGAGAACATACACCAATAACTGGGTCTTTTATATAATTCCTATAGACTTTGTGTCTGTTCTCATGACATCAACAGGCTGGGTTTCTTTTTTACTATTCCCCAAAATGAACTTGAAATTATTAAAGGTGATGCACCTTCAGTGATTTACTGTCTTACTATTTAGCAGTGTCTGACTGCCCTGCTCATTTGTGCTTTCATGGATTTTGAGATCTTTTTTTCATTCCCATAAAGCCCTGCATCCTAATTAGGACAGGATGGATGTTAACTAGTTAATGATTCTGGTAGGATTTGATATAACAATATTAGTCATACTGATGCATGAAAATGAAAGGTCTTTTCATTTTCTGGTTCCTTCAATTTTTTTCTTAATTTTTGTAATGTTTTTATTGTAACAAGTCTTCACTTTCTTAGATTTATTACAAGATTTTTAAAGCTATTCTGAATGTTTTTGTTTTTTTTTGTATGTTTGTTGATATTTATTGTTGCTATACAGGAATTTTATTGATTTTAATGTGATTTCAGTTAGTGGGTCCATGAGCTGTAGGAGCTTTCTAGTGGAACCGTAGTGTTCTTTACATATAGATCATATCACCTGCAAATGAGAATACTCTGACTGCTTTCCTTCATATGGACATGCCTTTCCATCTTTCTATTTTCTGTTTTGGATAAGACTTCACATACTACTTGGATTAGATGAAAAGATTGAACACCTGTGACTTATTACTTATTTTAGTGAAATGCATTAAGATATTCTCCAGTTAGGATGCTGTTGGCCTTGTATATTGCCATTATATTGTTAAGGTATATCTTCTCCATATCCCAGATTCTCCAGGACTATTTTGTGTATCACTGTGAGATTTTTCCAAAGAAACTGTCAGCCTCTAGTGCAATGATCATGTGTTTCCTGTTCTTGGTTTCATGTGGTGTATTGTTTATTCATTTGTATTTGTTGAAACATTCTCGCTCTCTGGAGTCAAGCCAGCTTGATCATGGTACCTGATATGTTTGGTATATGTCTGAATTTTATTTGCCAGGATTTTATTGAGAAATTTTTTCACTTATGTGTTCCCTCTAATCTTTATTTGTTTTATAGGCTGCGAAGAGATACCATGAGCAAGGGAACTTTTCGAAGAAAGAGTTTATTGGGGCTTACAATTTCAAGGATCATGAGTCTGTGATCAGTATGCAGGGGTACATGGCAGCAGGTAGGTCACCGTGTTTCTAGAGAACTAGCTGAGATCTTACTTCTTATCTGCAAGTTGGACACTGAGAAAATGAGACTTAAGTGTAAATGGTATTGAATTTGGAAACCTCAAAGGCCAATCCCAGAACAATCCTACAAAAAAACAAAACAAAACAAAACAAAACTATATCTTCTACTTCTACCTGAACATTTCCTCTAAACAGCAACAAACATTCATACATGTGAGTTTATGGAGACCATTATAATTCAAAAGACCACATTCTACTCCCAATTGTCCATAGGATCTTAAACATATCATAATGAAAAATGCACTTAACTCGCTTTGCAAAAGCCCTATAGTCTTTACCGTCTACACAGTTTATCCAAAGAGCTTCATAAAACTGTAGGCAGTCCCTTAATTATTCCCCCTATGAAATCAAATGGCCAATTACACACAGCCAAATCACATATGTTATCATTGCAAAGTGAAGTTGGGAAGGATGGCGAGCCAATTCAAGGCATAATCGCAATAGCCCACCTCCACATTCTCTCCTTCTGACAGAAGAGAAAGAGATTAGATGGGTTCACTCCTCTGCCTTTGCTGATTGAAACATAATTCATAAACTTTTGTTGTATCATATAAATCTGTGGATGGTGGTTGTGTTTTCAATGTCACTCATTTCTAGGAATTTTTCATTTTTCCTTATTTATTTCTCCCCTTACCCTTTCAGTAGTATATTGTTTATGTTACTTACTTTCCATGAGTGTCTGTATTTTCTGTACTTTTAATTGTGTGATACCAGTTTGATTCCTTTGGGCTCAGATAGAACGCACGACATTATTTCAATGCTCTTATATTTTCTGAGGCTTGTTTTTTTCCTACTCTCTGGTCAATTTTGGAGAAATGTCCACAGGCTGAGAGAAAATATATGTATAGTTCACTGTAGTTTGTTAGTTCCATTTGGCTGATGATGTCGCTTAATTCTGCTCCTCCTGTTTTGTTTATTTGCATATGATATGTTAACTGGTCAGAATGGAGAAGCAAAAGAAATGACAAACACTATTAGAACGAATCTGTAGTTTCATAGCTATCTGATAACATATATTTTTAAATTTGGGAAGCCTGTGTTAATATGTATATATTTAGAATTGTAGTATGTTTTAGTAATGGCAAAGTATGAAGTGAATTTCCTTACATCTCTGGACAGGATGAGTTTGAAATCTATTCTGTCAGCTAGATAGAGAAACTTCATAGGATTGCTGTAGGAACATGTTTCTTAGTTCTGTTTCTCTAGTATAACCTGTATATCTCTCATGATGGTAATCCTGTTTCAGGCTAAATATATGATTGTTTACTAGGGAATTGAGTTTAGTGACATGAAAATATTATTTAAACCTCTGTGTTAACTGTTGTCATTTGGTTAATTTATGAGATTTTTGTAGGCTACTTTTGATTGACAGTCCTAGTGCTGTAAATTTATTTCCTGTGTCCTCTGGTATTTTATCCTTCCCTGCAAATAAAGTATTCCTATTAGGATCCTCCATAGAGCTGGCTTACTGGTTATACATAGTTTTTAAATTATTTATAATATCCCTTAATCAGCACAGTAGCTGGGCACCTGCCTGTCCTGCATGGAAATAGGTCTCATTTCCTAACAATGACTCTGAACTCTTACTTACTATGCAGCATCTTGGCTGCTCTTTGTTCCACCTGGACAGCCCTCAGGATCAGGCTTTCCTCTGCCTTAAACCATGGCTGCTGTCCTGCTTCCTCCTTCCTCACCATCACATCCATTAGTCCTTTCTTCTTTGGCAGCTACTTCTTCCTTCTTCCCTCCTAGTGATCCTCTCTAGCAAAGCCCTCAAAAACTCACCTCCACAATCTCTCTGCTGTGCTTCTTTATAATCACAATTAACTGGGAGCAGAATCACTTTTTTGGGGGGTTTAACCAGTCTTACATTCTACCAATCAGCATTAAAATACAAGCAGAATTACGTCAATCCTCTACAGGGTTTTCTTTCTTTCTTTCTTTCTTTCTTTCTTTCTTTCTTTCTGTCTGTCTGTCTGTCTGTCTGTCTGTCTGTCTGTCTTTCTTTCTTTCTTTCTTTTTTGGTTGGTTTAATTTTTCCTTTATCTTTTTACTTTTTATTTGATCATTGGCTATCTCTTATTAATTGTTTATTTTATTTATTTACATTTCCAATATTGTTCCTCTTTCTAAAATCCCCTAATGAACCCTATCATTACATTTCTGCTCAGCTTTCCCTATATAACAGTGCTCCCTACCTCACACATATCCATTCCCACCTCATACCTCTAGGATCTCCATATGGTGGGGCAACAGGTCTACCAGAGTCAAGGTCCTACAACCACATTGATACAAAATAAATCAATCCTCTTATACACAGTACCTAGGACCATAGACCCATACTTGTATATACGTTGGCTTGCAGTTAGATCCCTAGGAGCTGGGGAATTGGTCACAGAGGGTCTGGTTAGATATTAAAGACCAATGATTGTTGCTTTCTCTTCTTTTTCTGGTTATAGTCGAAATTATGTTTGTGTCCTTTCTTTCTTGAAATTTTTGTGAGATGATTAATTTCTTGGCTTTTCTTGGGTAAAATTTAATTCTTTGTCTTGGATTTTACCTCCTATCATCCTCTTTTGTGCTTTCTTAGAGATAATTATTGTTTAAATTTGATTTTGTCATGTAATATCTTGGTTTCTCCATTTATGGTGATTGGGAATCACACAGTGTATAGGAGCTTCGGTCTGCATTACATCTGCCTAAGATTTTCTGGCTATTAGAGTCTCTCTTGAGAAATGTCGTGTAATTCAAATCGGTCTGAATTCATTTGGTACTGGATATTTATACCTTACCCCTTTTTAATGTTCTTTCTTGGATCTGTGCTTTTAACGTTTTAATTTTTATGTGAAGGAAGGAATTTTTCTCCTACAATTAATTTGATGTTTTGTAGGCTTGTTGTTTTTTTTTTTTCTTTTTTTTTTTTTTTTTTTTTGGCCTTTTCAATTCTCTTCTATATCTGTTATCCTTAGGTTTAGACTTAAGTTGTGTCCTGAAATTCATGGATATTTTGGATTCAATATATTGTAAATGTTTATCTGAGATGGATTTTTGTGCTTTCTTGGGTGACCTCCTTGACCCCAACTCTTCAATTTATTATCCTGTTGGATAATGAGACATGGTCAGGAATGGTGACCTCTTGCCATAAAGAATATGAAAATAGGGAGGTGAACTTGTGTCAAGTATCAGTAGTCTCCTAGATGGGTTTCTTTCCTGGTTGGCCAAATACAACAGTTTCTAAAGCCCAGGATTTATGTTCCCTGGGATTCCTACGATGATGCAATCAGACATGACAGAGAAAGACCAGAATACACAGGAGGGAACTTGATTTATATAATAGAGAGAACATTTGTAAGTTAGGTTACAAAATATCTGATCAGACTGTGATCTCAAAGAATGTATTATTTAATGAAAAACTTTTTTGTGTTATAGCATTGCCAGGGCACAGACATTTATACAAGAGCCGTTTGTTTGCTGTAAACATGGACTTTATTACTGTATGGCTCACCTACCACACACCTTTCTAGCAAAGGTAAAAAGTGCACTTAGGTCCAGAGCAGATCAAGGCAGGACTTGAAAGCAAATGAAGGTAACTAAGGCAATGGAAAGTCTTTGATTTGAAGGATATTTAAGAAAGTGTTCAGAGGGACCAAGAATGCCCTTTGTCTGGGAGGTCAGTGATTTAGGAAGGACACTTGGCAGCTTTACTTGACGTCAGCATCTGAGTCCAGGAACTTCATTGGTAAAATTAATGTCTGGAATTTTGTGTTGTAAAACAACACATTGGCTCTGCAGCGTTTGGCAAGGTCCATGGACAGAGAGATCACACCAGCTGGGAACAATCTGACAAGAAATCAGGTTTCCTTTAGTCACCTGAGAGGTCCTCAAGGAGAGAGGAATGGATGGGTAGCACTTTAATAGAAGGCTGTAGGATCTCATTTAGTGCTACTCTAGATGCCTTCAATATAGATGCAGAAAAACTAAATGACTTCACAGGAATTAGCTTCATTCTAATCATGACTATTTCACATTGGCAGTTTATACTTGATTCATCATTTTAAATTCAAAACAAGAGCCTAGGGTGTAAATTCGAGGTAGCATTACAGTCATACTATGTTTATACCACCTGTATGGCACCCGGCATCTCACCCCATGTGGCTGGAGATTCTACTTTTAAATGCATCACCAGAGAAAATTTCCAATTAACCATGCCAGGGAGGCCCTGACAAGTGTGTATGTTCTGTTCATCTCCACAACAACCCAATTCAGCAGAAAGGCCTCCATTTTACAGGTGAAGAAATCACAGCTCAGAACCAATGATCACCAGATCCCTCAGTCTCACTGGCTGTCAGTTAGACCCACATCCTTCTCTGTGAAGGGAAGCATTGGGCCTGATGTGGGCTGTGCAAGCTGACTCTCCTGAGATGATCAATGCTCTTCTTGAACCTGGGAGAACTTAAGACAAGATGAGCACACAGACTCCTGGGTTAGATTCTGCCTCTGGGTCCTAGAGTGGGACACAGTATCCCTTGCCATGTGCCTCTACTCATGTGAGGAGTCTGTTCCCATGTGTCAGCTTCTATGGCAGTGGGTCTCAACACTCCTAGTGCTGCAAATCTTTAATACAGCTCTTTATGCTGTGGTGACCCCAACCATAAAATTTTCATTGCTACTTCATACTTGATATTGCTGTTCTTATAAGTCATAATATGCAAGGTATCTTATATGCAAGGTATCTGATATGCTGTCAATGTGAGAGGTTGTGCCTCACAGGCTGAGAAACATTGCTTTATATAATTTTTTAAATGAAAGCCTTTATATAAGGAGGACCTGGAGTAGTCATAATGGCAGAGACACCGAGAAGTAGTGACAAGTGTCAGCAGGCTCAAGGCTGCTTGCCTTAATGACAACAGAGTTTTCTTGCTAAAGGCACAATCTGAAATCACTGTCCCCAGCACATTTCTTACCTCAATTTTCCCCCTTACAATGTCTGTCTGCTTGTACATGTCTGTCCAGGAAGCTAGTCCCTGTAGTCTCTGAAAAAGGCAGAATGCTAAAGGCAGGAATGGTTTCCCTCTTTCGGCCCACAGTCACTTGTATAGAAATAAGTTCAAATCCCCTGTGGGTAACTGTGTGTCTCTCACAGAGTGTATGAGAATTGAAATATCATTGTTTGAGTTGAGAAAAACCAACTCCCACTTCAGATTTAGAGCTGACCAACACTTACTTTCAGGAGAATGAAGAAGCTGGCCAGGCCTGGAGACCCAGATCCCCTCCCTGCCTGGGATAATCCCACCTACAGTAGACTTCAGCTTCACCTAGCAGGTGTTATCAGAAAAATCTGACCTTAAGATTCTGAAATCCACAATATGCACAAACCCTAGAGTTGTTAGGTGGCCAATTTGGGGGATTTCTCCAGGTTATAATCATTCTGGCCTCTTCTCTTCCCTTGGATGCACTCTGTTCTCTCTTGTCTGTTGGTCCTAAAAGGACTTGGGTAAACTCAAGGACTTCTAGGGGAGGAGCTTTTGTTGTGGGAGTGAGCATGGATCAAGAATGTAACCCCATTCTGACTGGGCAACTTATCTCCAGAAAAATCTTCTGCAGGCAAAGAACTGGGTCCTGTGATAGACTACACTGTTTTTTTTTTTTTGTTTGTTTCTTTTAATATTTTTTTTTTATTAACTTGAGTATTTCTTATATACATTTCGAGTGTTATTCCCTTTCCTGGTATCCGGGCAAACATCCCCCTCCCCCCTCCCCTTCCATATGGGTGTTCCCCTCCCAACCCTCCCCCCATTGCCGCCCTCCCCCCACCAGTCTAGTTCACTGGGGGTTCAGTCTGAGCAGGACCCAGGGCTTCCCCTTCCACTGGTGCTCTTACTAGGATATTCATTGCTACATATGAGGTCAGAGTCCAGGGTCAGTCCATGTATAGTCTTTGGGTAGTGGCTTAGTCCCTGGAAGCTCTGGTTGCTTGGCATTGTTGTACATATGGAGTCTCGAGCCCCTTCAAGCTCTTCCAGTTCTTTCTCTGATTCCTTCAACGGGGGTCCTATTCTCAGTTCAGTGGTTTGCTGCTGGCATTCGCCTCTGTATTTGCTGTATTCTGGCTGTGTCTCTTAGGAGCGATCTACATCCGGCTCCTGTCGGTCTGCACTTCTTTGCTTCATCCATCTTGTCTAATTGGGTGGCTATATATGTATGGGCCACATGTGGGGCAGACTCTGAATGGGTGTTCCTTCAGTCTCTGTTTTAATCTTTGCCTCTATCTTCCCTGCCAAGGGTATTCTTGTTCCCCCTTTTTTTTTTTTTTTTCAAAAAACTTATTTTTTTTTATTAACTTGAGTATTTCTTATATACATTTCGAGTGTTATTCCCTTTCCCGGTTTCCGGGCAAACATCCCCCTCCCCCCTCCCCTTCCTTATGGGTGTTCCCCTCCCAACCCTCCCCCCATTGCCGCCCTCCCCCCATAGACTAGTTCACTGGGGGTTCAGTCTTAGCAGGACCCAGGGCTTCCCCTTCCACTGGTGCTCTTACTAGGATATTCATTGCTACCTATGGGGTCAGAGTCCAGGGTCAGTCCATGTATAGTCTTTAGGTAGTGGCTTAGTCCCTGGAAGCTCTGGTTGCTTGGCATTGTTGTACTTTTGGGGTCTCGAGCCCCTTCAAGCTCTTCCAGTTCTTTCTCTGATTCCTTCAATAGGGGACCTATTCTCAGTTCAGTGGTTTGCTGCTGGCATTCGCCTCTATATTTACTGTATTCTGGCTGTGTCTCTCAGGAGCGATCTACATCCGGCTCCTGTCGGTCTGCACTTCTTTGCTTCATCCATCTTGTCTAATTGGGTGGCTGTATATGTATGGGCCACATGTGGGGCAGGCTCTGAATGGGTGTTCCTTCAGTCTCTGTTTTAATCTTTGCCTCTCTATTCCCTGCCAAGGGTATTCTTGTTCCCCTTTTAAAGAAGGAGTGAAGCATTCACATTTTGATCATCCGTCTTGAGTTTCATTTGCTCTAGGCATCTAGCGTAATTCAAGCATTTGGGCTAATAGCCACTTATCAATGAGTGCATACCATGTATGTCTTTCTGTGATTGGGTTAGCTCACTCAGGATGATGTTTTCCAGTTCCAACCATTTGCCTACGAATTTCATAAAGTCGTTGTTTTTGATAGCTGAGTAATATTCCATTGTGTAGATGTACCACATTTTCTGTATCCATTCCTCTGTTGAAGGGCATCTGGGTTCTTTCCATTTTCTGGCTATTATAAATAAGGCTGCAATGAACATAGTGGAGCACGTGTCTTTTTTATATGTTGGGGCATCTTTGGGTATATGCCCAAGAGAGGTATAGCTGGATCCTCAGGCAGTTCAATGTCCAATTTTCTGAGGATTCTCCAGACTGATTTCCAGAATGGTTGTACCAGTTTGCAATCCCACCAACAATGGAGGAGTGTTCCTCTTCCTCCACATCCTCGCCAGCATCTGTTGTCCCCTTAGTTTTTGATCTTAGCCATTCTCACTGGTGTGAGGTGAAATCTCAGGGTTGTTTTGATTTGCATTTCCCTTATGACTAAAGATGTTGAACATTTCTTTAGGTTAGACTACACTGTTTAACAGGGAGATCTGGTTCCTTTCTCCACAAGAAACACTTGGGTGTTGACTATAATTTCTTAACCTTCTTTTCTATGTCACTTCTCAGAAGGGGCACTTTGCTCTAACTCCTCCATGGGACCTACCCTTCATTGTGGCTGGAGGACCCTATGGTGCTGCAGCTCTGAGCTGGGAGTGGGAACACTCAGACTTACCTGGAAAAGCCTATTTTCACAGCTGATCTAGATGTGAAGAACAGGTGCTTTTAAAGAAGCACGTGAAAGTATTTCCTGCAGGAGAGACCTCTGTGCATGGAAAGAAACACAGGACAGGGAAAAGCCTGTTTATTTGCTGCCATCACATCCTACAAGTTTCTCTATGGGGCGAGGCTTTGCCTCACCTTGGAACCAACAGCATGTCTTAAATGAAGCTTTTGCTGCTCTCTATAGTGGTGCCGATGTCAAAATGTTACTGAGAACCATGCAGAGGCCGGATTCAGGTTGTATTAAAGTAGGCCATAGTTTCAGTGTTTCCTGCAAGGTACCTTGGGACAGTAGTAACGCAAGTCTGCATGCACCTCGACAGTTTTCACTAGAGTCTTCTAAGTCATTTTATAAAATTTTATAGTGAGTTCATGGAAGAACAGGCACAAACCTAGACATGAACACACACACACACACACACACACACACACACACACTTTACTGACATGGTGCATATTCTTTGTACACCAAAATAAGGTGAGCATTAATGAAAATATACTAGTAATTGAATAAATGGAGGAAGGTGTGGGGAAATGGTGGCTTAGAATTACTTAAAAGGTCATATGCAGCCTCTCCTTTTGTTGGAGGTTAACCTTCAACTGCAATTGCGGTTCTTTATTTTCTTTTGCCATAGCACACAGGACTAGGGTGGAAAGTAGGGTTTTCAGCAGGTTGGAAGTACTGTAACACTGAATGAAATCCTAAGGCTGGAACACTATTAATGTTTTAGAAAATTACACGCCAAGCTGGATGAAGACACCTAGCTGACAATGTGGACATCTCAAGACATGTACTGGACAATGACAGAAATGTCTGAAGACTTGAAATGTTTGGGAATCACAGAGAGAATGGAAGGCCCCTGAGATTACACTTTACACTAAGGACAGTTTGTTCAGAAAGGGATGACATGAAATTTTGTTTCCTGTTACAGAAGTCAGTTGAATTTATCCAAGGTATTGTATGCCAATGGTAGCATTAACAGGACAAAGCCCATATGGTCTTGAAGTCTTATAAATTATGAGTATGTGTAGCAAGACCCAGGTCCTTACCTAGTAACTGAGGACCTCAACTACAGTAACAATGTTATAGTGTGGTGGATGTCTAGTTACCACTAGCTTCTGTTTTGATACAGATGACTCTTTCTGTGGCATGGTTAGCTCATAATGAAAGACTAGAGGACCTATGTTTGAGAATAAACAAACACTGCATTGCTTCTGTAACTGCTGAGCTTTAAAGCCCTGGTGTGACAGCAACTGTTTGTGGACATTCTGGATTATTACTTCTGTACTTTTATGTTTTGAGTAACTCAGACTCTGAGTAAATCAGTTCAATTCCATAAATTGGAAATCAGTCACCTGGAAAAAATACTTGTTACAACAGGGACCTAGATTTGTCATGGAAAAAAAGGCAGCTTTTACTGGCCCACCTAGGTTCTGGGTTTGCACAGGCTTGCTATCCAAAAGAAACATGTGCTCACAGCTGTAGGCTACATTCACTATTTTTGCTCTTAGGTTCCTCCCTAAACATCTTAGATTAAGATAATTTTCTTGCTATCTATCAAAAGAATTCATTATGTGCAGCTGGCCGACAGGAAGATAGTTTCCATTCTGTATTTTATAAAATGTGCATAGTAGATATTGTAATCATTGATACTAGGTGAAGGATCTGCTCTAATATGGAAACTAAGTGATGCTGGAATAACATCCTGAATCCAGAATGACAGAGGGCCCTGTATGGATTCCTGGTAGCCTAACACATTGAGCCTGCACAGCTCAGTAAGGTAAATGTGAATACACATTTCCTGAGATCTTTCTATTTAATTGGAGGTGATCTTGTCCACCTAAGAGACAACATGCTCTCAAAATACAAAAGCAACCTGTAGGAGCTGTGGTCTTGCCTCACAGGTTAGAGCATCTGCTGCTCTCTCAGAAGAAGCACATGGTTCCTAACAACGATCTACAACAGGGGATGTGATTTCTTCTTTTGGACTATGAGGGAATTTCACCCAGGACAAGCCACAGACATTCAGTAGAGAAAAAGACCCATTGACATAAATGAGCATTCTATGCCTAGTCCGCAACAATAACAACACAGCATATGTATGGTCTAGGACAACAGCATTTATCAAAACCTATTTCCCAAGATGATTTTGAAGGTCTTTATCTGTGTGGATATATTGACCGCGTACTGCAAGAAAGCATGAAGCACATTGTTCTCCATTATGATTATCATTGTCATTTTTCTGCAGCTCTACAACTATGAGTGTATATTAGTCAATATGTGGTACACAGGATCAATGATGAATGTGTGTTGTAGACTATTATATACTAAGACTAGCAGAACACATGACCGCATGGATAAAGAATGGCAGTGATCACATCATAAAATGTGCATCCAAGAAAAGAACACATTATCCAGCCAATATACGCTATCACACTTAGTACCCCTTGGTGACTTTGAATTCACTGTTTAGCCCAGAAACTCTGGACCATGCAGAATCCATCTCTGGCCGTCAGTTTTAAGAGCACAGGAAGGGACAGAACACTTGAATAAGCAAGATGGTTTCAAGAGTCAGACTTACAAATCAAATTTTATTCATAAGGAATGCAATTTAAAACAAAAATGGATTAAAATGAATATTAATATAAATATTTAAAAGTATTTTCAAATGTGAAAAATATTAACAAGAACATATAACTATGAAATAACAAAAAAAACTTCATTTAAAATCATAACAAAGATATTTCTAAACAACATATTCTTAGTGAACATTTTGAAGCACAGTTATATTGCTGTTTCTCCTCTAGCAGGCAAAATGGCATTGCAGTCCCCAAGTCTTCTCTCAAGTGGTGTTATCCTAAAAAGAAAGGGAGTAAGACCTCAGTCAGGCTGGCTTAGTGAAAGATAAATTTAGGGTTTCTTAGCAATTAATAAATTAACTGTGAGGGATACTATTCATCCAAAATATGTTGTTACTATTCAGGATGGTAGTCAGAAGGGCACTCCTGAGAAAGCAACAGATTCTTCAGGATGCTCCCTTCCTGCTGTGTGTCCCATTCCCACTCTCTTGCACTTTCTGAGACCAGGGAGAGGAAGGCAGTTATTCAGACACTGATTTGTTGGAGACCTGCATGCCAGCTCTCAGGTTTCTGCCTTCTACCACCTCAGCTCTATTGGACGTCACCATTGATGTGTTAACTGATAACATTGCTGGTGTGTCTGTGGGCAGGGCAAAGTCTACAGCAAACCTGACAGTAATGTGGGCTGCCCATCTGGGCCTCAGACTTAAACCAGTGCACACCATGAACAGGGCAATGGGAAGAGACCTCATTGGGTTACAGGAAGAAATGTGAAGGCCATGTGTCACCAAGATTAAAGACAATGACAAGGATTAATTTGCCATTTGCACGTGGTAATTATCACTGAAATGTGCTTCCCAACTTGGAGGTCACATGACCAAAAAATGTCATTTATCACAGGACCAAAACTTGTTCAAAGCGCTACATAGCATCCATTCTATCACTGGGACAGGAAATATTATGATATCAAATGTCTGTCACCATTTCTAGACTGCAGCTTCAAAAAGAGCAGCAAAGCATATTTGTTAATCATTCAGTTTCTGAAAAGTGCTGGACTTCCTAGAATAGTTGAGCATAGACAGAGCAATGAACAATTCCATTGCATGAGGTGGTTGGCTTGTTGGGAGTGTAAATTAGTAAGGTGGTAGGGGAAAGCAAACAGGTATGAAATTGGCAAATGGAATCAGATGTTGTTAAGCTGACACAGCTGCTTGTCCCTACCAGACGTGGCTGGGTCTGGAGGTTGCTCTTCTTCTCCTGTTCATCCTTTTCTTTCTTGTGCAAGTCAACCAAATATTTCTGAACCAATGGTGCACAATCCAGATGTTCTGTTTTGCTCTCCTTGAATGGGAACAACTTCTTCTGCATACATATCTTGTCCATATGGATCCGACTGGGCAGGTTGCTGGAAACACACTCTGCATAGTTAGATCCTGCAGCTTCTTCCTCCCTTTCCTACTCCAAAGTCCCACAAACTTGCCCTGGACCCAGATACCAGTGAAAACTTCATATACTACCTCTCCACGCACATAAGGCTGCTGCACAAATATCAAGCAGCCAATTCAGGGAAGAATAAATTGTTTCTGTGACCCAAGTACCAATAAGAGTCCATGTCTCTCCAAAACAACAGGGGATCTACATCTATCCATGGAAAGAAAATGCATGGGGGCAACATCAATTAATAGTGGGCAAATACCCTCAAAGGATGTCAGTAGAATTAAGGGAAGGTCATGTTATCCAGTTGGTCCACACATTGAGTTTTGTTAAACCTGGTATGACCCCAGAGGCCCAGTTCAGCCTATTAGCCATTTGGTGAGCTGAATCAGTACTGGTCTACCTAGAGCCTTCTGAGGATGCCTAGACACTCTGGGTATGAGTACCAGTCTCCTGTGGACCTAAAAACTGAGTCCAAAAGACCCAGGGTACAGTGATGTTTAAAGAGCACAAGAGACGGAACCAGCGCTGCAGACCTCCAATCAGAACAAAGGAAGGCACCTGTGGGCAAAGCACATTAATGGCCTCTCTGATCAGTGCTAACCGATAGAAGTTAATCTCCTTCTGGAGCTCCTGAAATTTTTCACAATGCTCGATGTTCCTCATCTCTAAGTTGTGCAGTAATGACATGACCTCCCTCTCTTTTATCTTCAATTTTTCATAAAATGGATTTGACCTGACGTAGCGGCAGACCCTAGGAGAGTAAAACCCAATGAACATCTGCATTTAGAATATATGAACTCAGGCTGGGTCTTGTACTACCATAGCCCTGGAAAGACAATTTGTGAGTTCTATATATTGGCATCTTCTTCAGCTTCAGAAACTTGTTATTCTGGGCCCAGGACCCCATAAGCTAAGCATCCAGATAAAGGGTTCCCAGGTTCCCTTTCTTCAATCAGAAGGGCTATGTCTGCAGTCAAGTTTGTTATGCTATCAAGAGCCTAGGGCATAGCTGTCCTGCCCCCCACACCTAAAAATCTGTGATTTCATTTTTCCTGTTTTGACAGCAGGAATTCTACATCTTGAATAGCTAATATTGTAGAGACAGACATTTCACATAATTATGGAGTTGAGAACAGAAAGTGCCACAAAATTACAATCTACCCAAAAGGCACAATGAACAGACAAATGTGACCACATTGCAAAGAACTGTGCAGTTGAAAGAAGGGCTTGCAAAACAAAGCACTCACATCACCATGAAAGTGTTATACACATAAATACTCAGGGGAAAACATAGACCCCCTAGATTCCAAGTGTGGGGGAAAATATAAACATATAAAAATTGCGCATATGCATGTAGCTGCCTACACAGAGATACAGAAACTGGGACACACCCAGAGGAAAAGAAAAGTAAACAGTAAGAGAATGATTAAGGGAGTCAAATATGGAAACAGAGAACACAATCAGAATCAGTAGAAATGCATGCCACTTTATTGGCTCAGAGGTACACACACACACACACAAAAAAAAAAAAAAAAAAAAAAAAGAAGGAGCAGGCCTGTGTCTCTGGCCATCCAGTCAAACATTGAGATGAACAGTGTGGGATCTGTCACCTCAGGCTACTGCAACAAGAGTCCAGCACTCAGTCACCTTCCTAGCACACACCCAAACTCACGGCACCTAGAACCTTGCAAAGCTACCACCTGTCAAGGGCTTTCCAAATGCACACTGGGAACTCATGCTCCAGTGACGTTATCCCTGAATCCTCACTAAGGCCACAAGTTCAGATTTTCAGCTGGAGGCAGCAGATGAGACCATTTCCCACCTCACTCCTGACCAAGGGTCAGGTTCTGAATCTCCTCTATATCAGAAATGAGGTTTAGGACGAGTATTTTGGGAGGCACAGCTTTCTAGACCCCAACACCTTAATAGAATACGATGGAGGTGACACTGCAGGTCCATGAGTGACACAAGGCAGTTTGGAGCAATGCATACCTGTTGTTCCTGTATCTCTCTGTCACGTAAGTCAGGAGATCTCTTAGCTCATTTCTCTCCTCAGTAGCTGACTGCAGCTGTCTAATCAGTCTCTGCTCTTCTGTGTTCTCCGTGTTGGCCTCCTTGTTGATTACCACAGGGCCAGGGGATGATGTCAGTCTCCCATCCTCTGTAGGTAGAAGAACACAAGTGAACATTCATGGAGAGACTGGGGGAGTGTACATAGACCATGGCGATGCCCTAACAGGAGAAGAGCATGTGTAGAACACAGCGTCACCACAAAGAGTTTGGTCTATGCCTAAGAGACCTCCTCAGTGGAAGTCAACTCTCCCAGCACTCTATAGAGACCAAGAGATGTCAGCTGCCAGGTGTTCCCTATGCCTGCCGATCCATGCTCCATGTTCCACAGAGATGGCTTCTACGGGATTGTTATCAACTTAACACGGTACAACTTTCTTTCAGGACCCTCACTCCTGTTCTTTCAGAAGTCAGAATATAAATTCAACATCCAAAAGACTTGATTTTTTGAGATACTCATTTGTCCTACCCTGATACTCCAGGCCACACCATTTGGATTTAAAAAGCATTGCGGTGGATGTCATGGTCAACAGACTTATTAATTCCTGTAACTGAAACACCAAATGCCACAGAAGTGCTCATCTGTTACAGGCTGAATCTTGGTCTACCAGCTCCAAATAATTTTGGTACTGTAAAAAAAAATATTTGTAACACACAAACTCTAATTTATAATGCTAAGGACGACCCTGCCAATTAGAAAAAGTCAAAGGAGTTCTAAAAACATAAGGTAATTGGAGAAGCATAATTCTCTCCCTGATACTAAAGTCAGAAATCTACTTTATTTAAAGAAGCAATAAGAGTGAAGTAGATTGATTCCTTGTCTAAGTTCAGAAAAGTTGGACCCTCAATTTCTCCTGATGGTGTTATTATATCAATGTATCGTAACATATGCACGTTAAAAGTGAAGGCCAGAAGTTCACAGAATAATAGCATTGGCCTTACCATATCTTCCCTTTGGGGAAGGGCAAAATAATGTTCTGAAATCCTTGACTTTCAGGAATTGTGATCCTCATGGTAATTCAATTCCTTCCCAGATACTCCAGTTGTTGTGGCCCATTGGTAAACAGGTCAGCCTAAGCCTATTCTCCCTCTGAAAGAAAGCGCAGCATACAATTCACAGGACTTACTCCTCATTCCCCAGGCCAGCTTTCTTTGTCCATCATTTGTTTTTGATGAAAGGCGAGATTCCCTCACTCTAGTCTGTCCAAAATCCCCATTCACTCTACCAAAATGCTTGCGAAGACGGGAATACATGTCTTCCTGTGTATCTGCCAGGCAGGGACTGAGAAAAAGTAGGGCACTGGTGGTTACTACAACGCTGGTGACATCACAGAGGATGCCAAGAACTCTCTAGGACACAATAGAATGTCCAAGAAGGGACAGCTGATGTCATGGTGAGCAGACTTTGCCTCCCTGCTAATAATCTCCCTGTATAGTGCATAAGCTGAGGTGCCCTTTCCAGGAGACCTTCCCAGTGCATAGCCACTTAGTACCTCCTGCTTCCAAGGCCAAATTTTCCTCAAGGCTTCATTATAAAAATCTTAGTAATTCCTATGCATTTTAATGAATGTTTCCCTCCAAATCCTGCCCAAAAATGTCTCATCTTAAGTCAAATTATCCTTACTCATCAATATGAGCCATTAAAAATTCCTGAGAAATAATACCAGTTTGAATAAGCAGTCAGAAGGTTCTCCTATCTCCTTATGTACATGTGCTTAAAATCACATCAAGAAATAGCCTGCAGGTTAGGTTGCAACACGGGTGTGTGTTATAGGAACTCTCATGAAGCCTTGTCCATAGCATTTGAGTTGCCACAAAATTCCTTAGGAGAAAGAGTTGAAATCATTATGGTGTTAGGCACAGTGTGGAGTCCAATTGCCAGAGGAAAGTGAAATGTTGGAGCCAACATTGAAGGCACCCTCATGCTGCTTGTGGGGTTCTCCTCTTTGCACCAACGTCACCAAAGGAGCATTGCTCACAGGCCTCTGTAAGCTAAACCATGAGATTCTGTCTGACAGTTTGTATCTTAGGCCTTTCACTGGGCATGTGCTACTTCTCTAAATTTAATCCCATTCTTCTAGTTTTGAAACCCAACCGGTGATTATCTCTTTAGAAGTATGCACTGATTTGGTCCATATCTCTTCCCTACCATGTCTATTCTGAATCTCCTGCTTCAGCTTTCCTCACCCTATGTTCCTCTGTAAGCCTGGAGTTCTGCCCACATACTTTCTGCAGCAGATCTTGGCCATCAGATCATTATTACGTACAATTGGCAGTGAGACAACACCTAAGAGATCTCTCAGATGTGTTGAGCTGGTGAGAAGGACAAACATCTACAAAATAGCAAACTTTATGATGGACCATAGAAATGACAAGACAGTAATCCTGCCAGCACTTAGCTCTCTGCCAGTAAAGAACTAACAATTGATAGTGGACACACCTTAGTGCAAAGGGAGGTCACCTCAGCATTTCGCCCTTTACAACAAAAAATACCTTTATCTCTACCACTGATCAGCTAGATAAAGTAAGAAAATTTATGGGATGCATCAGGTAAGAATGACTGTCACAATATTCAGTCCATTTGTATTTGGCAAAATTGGAGAAGGTACTTCATGAACTAGATTATATAATTTTTAAATTTTGTACCTGAATCATTTTCTCTCACTTTTTAAGCTTTTTTATTCTCTATTTATCATAGCTTGCACTTATTAGCTATAATAACTCTCCTGAAATGGAAATCACTTTTGTTAATTTTAAATAATTTAAGGGTTTATGTCCTTCATCTTCATAATTTTACACCTCTTTTGTGGACATATTGCCATTTTTTTCTTTTTCTTTTTTCAACTTCCACAAGTAGATTATTTTTTCTCTGATATGGAGAAGGATGCAAGGGTGGACTTCAGATATGAGGGGATGGTGGATATCAACGAAGTTGAGCTGCATGATGTGAAATTCGCAGGGAAAAAAAAGAAGTTTTAAAAAACTAAAATAAGCACAGTGGGGATGAAGAAATGAATGCTTAGCATGGAGAGGTTTGGCAGTGGACTCAGCATTTGTGGGGTGGGCTGGGTTTGGGTGGGGTTCTGGAGTAGTCAGAATGTTGTCTGTTCTGGTCCTTCCAGGGAAACTCCTCCCTCTTCTCTCATCCCTCCTCTGCCTCCACCACCACCTCTAACTGCCATAACTGCCTGCTACTACAGCAGCAGCTTCTGGGCATCTGCCTTTCTGCTCAAGCAGAAGTGCTCGGGGGTGATACAAGATTTGAAAAGTCCCGGGCTGCAGTCAGGCCATGCACACTCTTGTTGTCATTCCCGTCGGGGCTCAGGATTTATGGTGCCCGAGCGGTTGTGGCGGGCATTTTGATGCTGCAGTGGGTTGTCTGTCGAGCCCCTCATTCTGGACCTCCCATGTCCCCCCTGGTCCTGTCAGGTTCCTAGTTGTCACATTCCTGTGTGATGGTGACCTCGTTTTCTTTTCTGTGTCTCATGACAAGAAAAGGTTAAGAGTAAACTATCTAATCATCTCCATCTGAGACCTGAGAAGGAGAAATGTTGCCTGAAGAAACAGGAAATTCAGAGAAAATAGCTTCCAATTCTAAAGAAATGACAGAAATTGTTGGCTACCATGACAGACAGTCAGCAAATATTCTTGTGTCATTGTGGCATCCCTTGTGAATAGAATGGGCCAGTGGCTCTGACAACAATCCTTTGAAGTAGGTCCTTTGAAGGACTATCCTCTTTTTCCCTCCAAAGCCTGGGACCCTTCTCCACAGTCTGGACAGCTTTCTGGCAGCAGTAGAGGTAAGTGGGTAGTATTTCACCCCATGGCCACTTTGCCACATTGAACGATACTCCAGTTAGGGTTCTTTAGTGCCCATCATTTTCTTCAGAATAGACTGGGGACACTGCTAGGAGTTGAGGTCTCTCCCACTGTGAAATTGCCTTTGACTACTAGGACATCTGAAATGGCAGATTCTTCAGATCTCTAAAGTATGTCTCTATGTGATTGTCCCAGGAAGTAGTTGCAAACACGGGATTGAAAATTGCACCTTGTGTGTGGAGGTGGTGGTGGTGGTGGTGGTGGTGGTGGGTTTTTGTTTTGTTTTGTTTCTTAGTTTGGCCCCTTTTTCAAAACCCAGAGGCTGATAAGAACATACACCAATATCTGGGTCTTTTATATTATTCCTATAGACTTTGTGTCTGTTCTCATGACATCAACAGGCTGGGTTTCTGTTTTACTATTCCCCAAAATGAACTTGAAATTGGTAAAGGTGATCCGTCCTGCAGTGTTTTACTGTCTTACTATTTAGCAGTGTCTGACTGCCCTGCTCATTTGTGCTTCCATTGGTTTTGAGATCTTTTTTTCATTCCCTGAAGCTCTGCATCAGAATTAGGATGGGATGGATTTAAACTTGTAGATGATTCTGTTAATAATCCAATAAAAATATCATTCATACTGATACATGAAAATGAGAGTTGTCCTCATTTTCTGGTTTCTTCCGTCTTTTCTTATTTTTCTTAATAGCAAGAAACTATTGCTATTAAGAAAACTATTTCTTAATAGTTCTTTGTAGCAAGTCTTCACTTCCTTAGATTTATTACAAGGTTTTTAAGCCTATTCTGAATGGGTTTTCTTTCTTGGTATGTTTGTTGATATTTATTGTTGGTATACAGGAATTTTATTGACTTTAATGTGATTTTAGTGAGTGGTCCATGAGCTGTAGGAGTTTTCTAGTGGAAACATCGTGCTGTTTATATATGGATCATATCACCTGCAAATCAGAAAATTCTGACTGCTTTCCTTCATATGGACATGCCTTTCCATCTTTCTATTTTCTGTTTTGGATAAGACTTCACATACTACTTGAATTAGATGAAAAAATTGAACACCTGTGACTTATTACTTATTTTAGGGAAATGCATTAAGATATTCCACAGTTAGGATGCTGTTGGCCTTGTATATTGCCTTTATATTGTTAAGGTATATCTTCTCCATATCCCAGATTCTCCAGGACTATTTCATGTATCACTGTGATATTTTGCCAAAGAAATTGTCTGCCTCTAGTGCAATGATCATGTGTTTCCTGTTCTTGGTTTCATGTGGTGTATTGTTTATTCATTTGTATTTGTTGAAATATTCTTGCCCCTTTGGAGTCAAGCCAGCTTGATCATGGTACCTGATACGTTTGGTATATGTCTGAATTTTATTGGCCAGGTTTTTATTGAGAAGTTTTTCACTTATGTGTTCCTTCCAATCTTTGTTTTATAGGCTGTGAAGAGACACCATGACAAAGGGAACTTATAGAAGAGACAGTTTATTGGGGCTTACAGTTTCAAGGATTCTGAGTCTATGATTATCATGCTGAGGTACATGGCAGCAGGTAGGTCACCATGTTTCTAGAGAACTAGCTGAGATCTTACATCTTCGTCTGCAAGTTGGAGACAGAGAAAGTGAGCGTTAAGTATAAATGGAATTTAATTTGGAAACCTCAAAGCCCAATCCCACTATACTCCTCCAACCAATACATATTTTATAATTGTTCCCGCACATTTCCTCTAACAAGAAACCAAACATGCATACATGTGAGTTTATGTGGACCATTATCATTCAATTCACCATATTCTACTCACAATTTTCCATACGATCTTAAATATATCATAAGAAAAAATGCATTTTGCACACCTTCAAAAATCCTTGTAGTCTTTCAAAGTCTACACAGTTCATCCAAGGAGCTTCATAAAACTCCAGGCAGTCCTTTAACTATTCCCTCTACGAAATCAAAAGGCCAATTACACACATCCAATGAGTACTGCAGAATCATATATCTTATCATTGTCAAGGGAAATTGGGAAGGTTGTGAGCTAATTCAAGGCATAATCCCAATAGTGCATACTCCAAATTCTCTACTTCTGATAGTAGACAAAGAGATTAGACCAGTTTCAATTTTTCCTTATTTATTTCTCCCCTGACCCTTTCAGTCGTTGTATTGTTTATGTTACTTACTTTCCATGAGTGTGTGTATTTTCTGTACTTTTAATTGTGTGGTACCACTTTGATTCCTTTGTGCTTAGATAGAATGCATGACATTACTTCACTTTATTATATTTCCTGAGGGTTGTTTTGCATCCCAATATGTGGTCAATTTTGGAGAAAGGTACACAGACTGATAGAAAATATATGTATAGTTCAATGTAGTTTGTTAGGTTCATTTGCCTGACGATGTACCTTAATTCTGCGCCTCCTGCTTTGTTTATTTGCATGTGATCTGTTAGGTGGTCTGAATAGACAATTTAAACAAATCACAAGCACTATTATAATTAATCTGTCATTTCATATCTATCTGATAATGTATATTTTTAAATTTGGGAAGCTTGTGTTTAATATGTGTATGTTTAGAATTGTAGTATCTTTTTGTAATTGCAGAGTATGAAATGAATTTCCTTACATCTTGTGGACAGGATGAGTTTGAAATCTATTCTGTCAGCTACATAGACAAAGTGAATAGAATTACTAGGGGCCATGGTTCTTAGTTCGGTTTCACTAGTATACCCTCTATATCTCTCATTATGGTAATCCTGTTTATGGCTTAATATATGTCTGTTTACTGGGGAGTTGAGTTTTGTGATATGTAAATATTTTTCAAACCTCTGTATTAATTTTGTCATTTTTTTTTAATTTTTGACTTTTTAATCGCCTTCTTTTGATTGACTGTCCTAGTGGTGTTAATTTATTTCCTGTGACCTCTGGTATTTTATCCTTCCCTGTAAACTATAGTATTCCTATTAGGATCCTCTATAGAGCTGGATTACTGGTTATACATAGTTTTTAATTAATTTATAATATCCCTTAATCTGCAGAGTAGCTGAGCATCTGCCTGTCTTGCATGGAATTAGGTCTAATTTCCAAACAATGACTCTGAACTCTTACTTACTATGTAGCATCTTGGCTGCTCTTTGTTCCACTTGGACAGCCCTCAGGATCAGGCTTTCCTCTGTCTTAACCCATGGCTGCTGTCCTCCTTCCTCTCTCCTCTCCATCACATCCATTCTTCCTTTCTTCTTGGCAGCTTCTTCCTTCTTCCCCCCTTATGATCCTCTCTAGGAAAGCCCTCAAAAACTCACCTCCACCATCTCACTGCTGTGCTTCCTTATAATCACAATTAACTGGGAGCAGGGTCACTTTTCTGGGGGTTAACCAGTCTTACATTCTACAAATTAGCATTAAAATACAAGCTGAATTATATCAATACACCTCAGGGTATTCTTTCATTTTGTTTTGGTTTAATTTTTCTGTTACCTTTTTACTTTTTATTTTAATTTTGGCTATCTTTTATTAGTTGGTTATTTTATTAATTTACATTTCAAATGTTATTCCCCTTTCCAGACTCCCCTCATCAAGCCTCATCATCATATTTCTTCTCAGCATTTTCTATATAACAGCACTCCCCGAACCACACATATCCATTCCCACTTCACACATCTAGGATCTCCTTTTGGTGGGGCAACAGTCCTACCAGAATCAAGGTGCTACTACCACATTGATACCAGATAAGTCAATCCTCTTCTACACAGTACCTAGGACAATAGACCCATAGTTGTATACACATTGCCTAGTTATTTACTCCCTAGGACCAAGGAAGATTGGTGAGAGAGGGTCTGGTTAGATATTTAAAACCAATGATTGCTGCTTTCTCTTCTTTTTCTGGTTATAGGTGAAATTATGTTTGTGTGCTTATCTTTTTTGTAATTATTGTGAGATGATTAATTGCTTGTTTTTTCTTGGATAAAGTTTAGTTCATTGCCTTGGAGATTTCCTATTATCCTCTGGTGTGCTTTATTAGAGAAAAATATAGTTTAAATATGATTTTGTCATGTAATATCCTGGTTTCTCCATTTATGGAGATTGGGAATTACTCAGTATATAGGAGCTTGGGTCTACATTACATCGGCCCAAGATTTTCTGGCTTTACAGTCTCTGTTGAGAAGTCTGGTGTAATTCAAATTGGTCTGAATTCATTTTGTACTGGATATTTGTACCTTACCCCTTATAATGTACTTTCTTTGATCTGTGCATTTAGTGTTTAATTTTTGTGTGAATGGAGGAATTTTTCTGGTACAATTAATTTGGCATTCTGTAGGCTTGTTGTATTTTTTGGCCTTTACTTTCTTCAGCTCACGGACGTATTCTGCAATGATTTGTTGAAGATATTTACTGAACCTATAAACTGGAAATCTGAATTCTCTTCTATACCTATTATCCTTAGGTTTGGACTTACATTGTGTCCTGAAATTCATGGATATTTTGGATTCAACAAACCGTACATGTTTATCTGAGATGGATTTTTTGTGCTTTGTGGGGTGACCTCCTTGACCCCTACGTTTCCATTTATTATCCTGCTGGATAATGAGACATGGTCAGGAATGGTGACCTCTTGCCATAAACTATATGAAAATAGTGAGGTCAATTTATGTGTGTCAAGTATCAGTAGTCTCCTGGATGGGTTTCTTTCCTGGTTGGCCATATACAACAGTTTCTAAAGCCCAGGATTAATGTTCCCTGGGATTCCTGATGATGCAATCAGACATGACAGAAAAAGACCAGAATACACATGAAAGAACTAGATTTATATAATAGAGAGAACATTAACAAGTTAGGATACAAAATATCTGATCACACTGTCATCTCCAAGAATATATTATTTAATGAAAAATTATGGTTTGGTATAGCATTGCAAGGACATGGACATTTATGCAAGATCTGTTTGTTTCCTCTAAACATGGACTTTATTACTGTATGCCTTACCTACCACACACCTTTCTTGCAAAGGTAAAAAGTGCACTTGGGTCCAGAGCATTCAAGGCAGGACTTGAAAGGAAATGAAGATAACTAAGGCAATGGAAAGTCTTAGAGTTGAAGGATTTTAAGAAAGTGTTTAGAGGGACCAAGAATACCTTTCTCTGGGAGGTCAGTGAATTAGGAAGGACAGTTGGGAGCTTTACTTGACTTCAGCATCTGAGTCCAGGAACTTCATTGGTAAAATTAATGTCTGGAATTTTGTGTTGTAACACAACACATTGACTCTGCAGCTTTTCCAAGACCCAAAGACAGAGAGATCACACCAGCTGGGAACAATCTGAAAGATATTAGGTTTTCTTAAGTCACATTAGAAGTCCTCATTTAGAGAGGAATGGATGGGTAGCACCATAATGGAAGGCTTTAGGATCTCGTATAGTGCTACTCTAGATGCCTTCAATATAGATGCAGAAAAAGAAAAACTAAATGACTTCACAGGAATTAGCTCAATTCTGATCACGATTGTTTCATATTGGCAGTTTGTACTTGATTCTTCTTTTTAAATTTAAAAGAAGAGCTTTCGGTTTAAATTTGAGGTAGTCTTAGAATCACAAAATGCTTCCAACACTTGTATGGCGCCCGGCATCTAACACTATCTGGCTAGAGATTCTACTTTTAAATGCATCACCAGAGAAAATCCAATTAACCATGCCAGGGAAGCCCTGATCAGTGTGTATGTTCTGTCCATCTCCACGACAACCCACTTCAGCAGAAACACCTCCATTTTACAGGTGAAGAAACCACAGCTCAGAGCAAATGATCATCAGATCCCTCAGTCTCACTGGCTGTCAGTTACACCCACATCCTTCTCTGTGAAGGGAAGCATTGGGCCTGATGTGGGCTGTGCAAGCTGACTCTCCTGAGATGATCAATGCTCTTCTTGAACCTGGGAGAATTGAAGACAAGATGAGCACACAGACTCCTGGGATAGATCCTGCCTCTGGGTCCTAGGGTAGGACAGAGTATCCCTTGCCATGTGCCTCTACTCATGTGAGGAGTCTGTTCCCATGTGTCAGCCTCTATGGCAGTGGGTCTCAACACTCCTAGTGCTGCAACTCTGCAATACAGCTCTTCATGCTGTGGTGACCCCAACCATAAAATTATTTCATTGCTACTTCATAATTAATATTTCTCTTGTTATAAGTCATAATATAAAAGGTATCTGATGTTTAAGCTTTCTGATATGCAATCTGTGTGAGTGGTCGTGCCCCTGAGATTGAGAAACTTTGCTTTATATAATTTTTTTAAAAGAAAGCCTTCATATAAGGAGGACCTGGAGTAGTCATAAGGGCAGGACCCCCTGAATTAGTGATAAATTTTAGCAGGCCCAAGGCTGCTTGTCTTAATGACAACAGAGATTTCTGCTAAAGGTACAATCTGAAATCACTGTCCCCATGACATTTCTTACCTCAATTTTCTGCCATTACAATGTCTGTCTGCTTGGACATGTCTGTCCAGGAAGCTAGTCCCTGTAGTCTTTGATAAAGACAGAATGCTAAAGGCAGGAATGGTTTCCCTCTTTTGGCCCACAGTCACTTGTATAGAAGTAAGTTCAAATCCCCCGTGGGTAAATGTGTGTCTCTCACATAGGGTATGAGACTTGTAATGTCATCTGCTTGAGTGACAAAAACCAACTCCCACTTCAGATTTACAGCTGACCAATAATTACTTTCAGGAGATTGAAGAAGCTTGCCAGGCCTGCAGACTCAAATACCATCCCTGCCTGGAATAATTCCCCCCACAGTAGACTTCAGCTTCACCTAGAAAGTGTTATCAGAAAAATCTGACCTTAAGATTCTGAAGTCCACAATACACACAAACCCTAAAGTTGTTAGATGTCCGATGTTGGGGATTTCTCCAGTTTAAAGTCGTTCTGGCCTCTTCTCACCCCTGTGATGCACTCTGTTCTCTCTGGTCTGTTGGTCCTGGGTCAACTCAAGGACTTCTGGGGCAGGAGATATTTGTGGGAGTGAGCATGGATCAAGAATGTAACCCCACTCTGACTTGGCAACTAAGCTCCAGAAAATCTTTCCCAGGCAAAGAACCTGGTCCTGTGGGAGCCTCCACCATTTAAAAGGGAGTTTCTCATGGAAGAAACACTTGGGTATTGAATGTCACTTCTGAACCTTCTGTTTTAAGTCACTTCTCAGAAGGGGCACTTTGCTCTAAGTCCTCCTTGGGACCTTCCCTGCACTGTGTCTGTAAGACCCTATGGTGTTGCACCTCTGAGGTGGGTGTGGGAGCACTCAGACTGACTGGAAGAAGCCTATATTCACAGCTATTCTAGATCTGAGGAACAGGTGCTTTTAAAGAAGCATGTGAAAGTATCTCCTGGAGGAGAGACCACTCTGCAGGGAAAGTCACCCAGGACAGGGAAAAGTGAGTTTATTTCCTGCCATCACATCCTACCAGACTCTCCATGGGATGAGGCTTTGCCTCACCTTGGTAAGAACAGCATGTAATAAATGAAACTTTTGCTGCTTTCTGTAGTGTTGCTGATGTCAAAATCTCACTGAGAACTATGAATAGCCCGTTTTAGGCTCTATTAAAGTAGTCTACAATTTCAGTGTTACCTGGAAGGTACCATGGGACAGTAGTAATCCAAGTCTGCATCCACCTTGACAGTTTTCACTATGTCTTCTAAATCATTTTATAAAATTTTATAGTGAGTTTTTGGAAGAACAGGCACAAACATAGGCATGAACACACATAAACACACACCCACACACACATTTTACTGACATGGTGCATATTCTTTGCACCCCAAAAATAAAGTGAGCATTAATGAAAATATACTAGTAATTGAATCAATGGAGGGAGCTGTGGGGAAACTGGGGCTTAGAGTTACTTAAAAGGCCCTTTGCAGGCTCTCTTTTTGTTGGAGGCTAAACTTCAGGTGCAATTGGGGTTCTTTATTTTCTTTCTCCATAGCACATAGCACATAGCACATAGGGTGGAAACTAGGGTTTTCAGCATGTTTGGCAAGTACTGTAACATTGAATTAAATCCTAAGGCTGAAACATTATTAATGTTCTATAAATTACAGGGCAAACTGGATGAAGAAACCTAGCTGACAATGTGGACATCTCAAGACAGGTACTGGACAATGGTTGAGAGACTTGTCTGAAGACTGGAAATGTTTTGCAATCTCAGAGAGAATGGAAGTCCCCTCAGACTACACTTTACTCTAAGAACAGTTTATTCAGGTAAGGGATGACATGAAGTGCTGTCTCCTCTCACAGATGTCAGTAGAAATTATCCAAGGTATTGTGTGCCAATGGTAGCATTAGCAGGACACAGCACAACTTGACTTGAAGTCTTATAAACTATGCATATGTGTAGCAAGACCCAGCTGGGCAGGTTGCTGGAAACACACTCTGCATAGTAAGATACTGAAGCCTCTTCCTCCCATTCCTACTCCCAAGTTACAGAAACTCGACCTGGACCCAGATACTAATGAAGACTTCATAGAATACATCTCAATACACATAAGGCTGCTGCACCAACAGCAAACAGACAATTTAGTGAAGAATAAATTTTTTCTGTGATGTAAGTGCCAATAAAAGTCCATGTCTCTCCAATACAATAGGAATTTACATCTATCCACGAAAGCCCAATGCATGGGGACAACAACAATTAGTAGTGGGCAATACCCTCGAAGGAGGACAGTAGAACTAAGGGAAGGTCATGTTATCCATGTGGTCCACACACTGAGTTTTGTTAAACCTGGTATGACCCCAGAGGCCCAGTTAAGCCTATTAACCCTTTGGTAACTTAGTACTGGTCTACCTAGAACCTTCGGAAGATGCCCAGACACTGTGACTTTGAGTAACAGTCGCCTATGGACCTAAAAATCTGAGTCCAAAGATCCAGGGCACAATGATGTTTAAAGAGCACAAGAGATGGAACCATAGCTGCAGACCTCCAATCCAGAACAAAGAAAGGCAGATGTGGCCATTTCACAATTGTTGGCCTTTCTGACTAGTACTTCCAGATATAAATTAATCTCCTTCTTGACCTCCTGAGATCTTGACCTCCTGTACTACACCAGCCCTGGAAGGACAATTTCTGAATTCTACATATTTGAATCTTCTTCAGCTTCAGACTTTTGTTTTTCTGGGCCCAGGACCCCAGAAGTAGGCATCCAGATAAAGGATTCCCAGGTTTCCTTTCTTCAATCAGAAGTGCTGGATCTGCAGTCAAGCTAGTAATGCTAAAAAGAGCTTAGGCCACAGCTCTCCCGCCTCTAAGACCTAGAACTGTGATTTCATTTTTCCTGTTTTGACATCAGGAATTCTACATCCTGAATAACTAATATTGTAGAGACAGACATTTCACATAATTATGGAGTTGAGACCAGAAATCGCCACAAAATTATAATCTGGCCAAAAGGCACAAATATACAGACAAATGTGACCACATAGGCAAAGGACTGTGCGGTTGAAAGAGGGGCTCCCAAAACAAAGCACTCACGTCCCCATGAAAGTGTTATACAGTTAAATGCTCAGGCCAAGCCATAGACTCCTAGATTCCAAGTGAGGAGGGAAATATAAACATATAAAAATTACGCATATGCATGTAGATGTGTGCACACACAGACACAAAAACTTGGACACACCCACAGGAAAAGAAAAGTAAACAGTAAGAGAATGAGAAAGGGAGCCAAATATGGAAACAGAGAACACAATGAGGATCAGAAGAAATGCATGCCACATTATTGGCTCAGAGAGTAAGGCACTCAGAAAAGGAGCAGGCCTGTGCCTCAGACATTCTAGTCAAACATTGAGATGAACAGTTTGGGACCAGTCACCTCAGACTACTGCCCTGAGATTCCAGCATTCAGTCATCTTCCTAGCACATTCACAAACTCACAGTGACTAGAAACTTTTAAAGCTACCACCTGTCAAGGGCTATCCAAATGCACACTGGGAACTCACACTCTAGTAACTTTATCCCTGAATTCTTCACTCAGACCACAAGTTCAGCTTTTCAACCGGAGAAAGCAGATGAGATTATTTCCCATCTCCAAACCAAGGGTCCGGTTCTGAATGTCCTCTATTTGGGAGATGAGGTTTAGAACAAAGTTGGGAGGCACAGCTTCCTAGAACCTAACACCTTAATAGGATAAGATGAAGGTGACATTGCAGATCCATGAATGACACAAGATCATTTGGAGCAATGCATACCTGTTGTTCATGGATCTCCCTGTCACATAAATCAGGCGATCTCTCAGCTCATTTCTCTCCTCAGTACTTAGCTGTACCTCTCTAGTCAGCCTCTGCTCTTCCTTGTTGGCCTGCTTCTTGCTTAGGAGAGGGCCAGGGGATGATGTCTATCTCCCAACCTCTGTAGGTAGAAAACCACAAGTGAACCTGCATGGGGAGCATGCATAGGATGTACATAGAGCACAGTGAGGCCAAAACAGGAGAATATACCTGGAATCCAGTGTCACTGCAAGGAGTTTGGTCTAAGCTTGAGACCTTCTGGTGGATCTCAGTTCTCCCTCTACTCTATAGAGACCAAGAGATATAAGCAGCCAGGTGTTCCCTATGACTGCTGATACATGCTTACAAGTACCACAGAAGTGGCTTCTCCAGGATTATTATCAACTGAACAGGGTACAACTTGGTTTTAGTTCCCTCACCTCTGTGGTTTCAGAAGTCATATGATAAATTCACAATCCACAAAGACTTGAGTGATCAGAGATGCTCAGATAGCCTACACTGTTACTCTAGGCCCATAACTTTGGATTAAAATGCCGTGCAGATGGAGGACATGGTCAACAGGCTTACCAATTTGCCCTACTGAAACAACAAATGTCCCAGAAGTGCAAATAGTATATGGCCTCTATCTTGGTCTACTCATTCCAAATAGTGTAGCTAATGTAGAAAAATGTCTTTCATACAGAACCTCTAATACATATAGCTAAATTTGGGCCTGTCAGTCAGAGGAAGTCAGAGGAGTTCTAAGAACATAAGGTCATGCCAGGAGCACAATTCTCTCCTTGTTACTACTGTCATATATCCACTGAATTTAAAGAAGCAATAAAAGTGAAGTACACTGATGCCCTGCCCTAAATTCAGAAAAGTTGGACTCTCCATGGCTTCCGATGGTGTTATTATATCAATGTTACATCACTGATGAGCTGTAAAAGTAAAGGCAAGAGATTCCCAGCATAACAACATTGGCCTTCCCATATTCTCCCTTTGAAGATGGAGAAACTAATGTTCTGCAATCCTTGACTTTCAGGAATTGTGATCTTCATGGAAATTCAGTTCCTTTGTAGATGCTCCAGTTGTTGTGCCCCATTGCTAGAAAGGCCAGCTTAAGCAGCCCCCCACCCTCTGACAGGAAGGTCAACATGTACTGCCCAGAACTTACTCCACATTCCCCAGGGCCACTTCCTGTGTCCATCATTCCTTTTCGATGAAAAGCCAGCTTACTTTTGCCTCATCTAGTCTCTCCACAATCAGCATTCACTTTCCCAAAATTCCTGTGAAGATGGGAATATAAGTCTTTGGATATATCTTCTAGACACTGAGAGAACTTAGGGCACTGGTTGTCACTACAACACTGGTGACATCATAGGGATGCCAAGAACTCTGTAGGAGACAATAAAATATCTAAGAAGATGTCATTGAGAACAGACATTGCCTCCCTGATAATGGTCTCCCTATACTGAGCAAAAGCTGAGGTGCCCTTTCCAGGAGACTTTCCTGGTGCATAGTTACTGAGCACCTCCTGCTTCCAAAGCCAAATTTTGCTCTAGGCTTGATGGGAATAAACCCAAGTAATTGCTATTTATCTAAATGAAGGTTTCCTTTCCAAACCCTGACCAGAAATATCTCATCCTACCTCAAATTCTCCTCATTTAATGGGTAATTTTAATTACCCATTAAAAATTACTGAGAAATCACACCATTTTAAATATGCAGCCAAAAAGTTCTCTTGTCTCATCATGTGCAGGTGCATGAAGTTATATCCAGACATAGCCCGCAGGGTAGGTTGCAATGTGTGTGTGTGCTATGGGTACAACATGAAGCCTTGTGCTTAGCATCTGACAGTTGCCACCAGATTCCTTAGGAGAAAGAGTTGCAAACATTATGGTGTTGGCAACAAAGTGGAGAACTGTTGCCAGAGGAAAGAGAAATATTGGATCCACCAATGAATGCACCCTCAGGCTAAGTGTGGTGCTCTCCTCTCTGCACTTAATTTACCAAAGCAGGATTGTTTACAGGCCTCTGTAAGCTATACCGTGAGATTCTATCTGAAAAATAAAATAGTCAACAGATGTGGGTGGGAATGTGCAGCTAAAAGGGTAGGGCAATGCTATAGACATAACTCAGTGAACAGAGTAAGGACCCAGCAACTTGTGTTCTGGTTCATGGATCACCCCACAAAACACAAAAGCATCTATCACAGTAAAAAAAATTGCTTTATTGAGTGCACACACTAATACTGATTGATCACATCTATACCTCAAATTTTGAGGGCAGATCTATGGCTCTAAGAATCTTCCTCTCAACTTATAAAGCAGAAAGAAAGAAAGAAAGAAAGAAAGAAAGAAAGAAAGAAAGAAAGAAAGAAAGAAAGAAAGAAAGAAAGAAAGAAAGAAAGGAAGAAAGGAAGAAAGAATACAAAAAGCACAAGCTTCTCATATGAAGTTTGCAGTAAGAATTGTCCCGTTGTCAGTCCTGATTAGGCCATTTTAGATATAACAGTGCATAGTGACCCTTAATTTGATGTGTCTTATACAAAGCTTTCTGCAATATTGTAATTTTAACAAACCTCGTCCAGGACATACAGGACAGGAAAGGATGTGATCACCGTGTCCTTGCTCTGTATCAGGTTGTTTTTCTGTGTCCTTGATTGTCAGGCATATTACAGCAACAATCTGAAATAGCTGGTAGACATGGAACAATGTGTCTAAAACTATACTTGTGGGTTACACACTTCAACTCTCAATGGCCAATGCTTTCCTCACAGTCCTTGGATGCCACTCTTGTAACACTATCTATTGGAAAGTGGAAGCAGTTCACTGAGCTCAAAGTGAACCTGGCAAGCCAGGGAGAGGGCAACATGAGATACTTGAGACCCTGTCTAAAACCAGCACTGAAAGCCACCCTTCATTCACAGCATTATTTCCCAGTTCTTGATTATTTACCATTCTCTCCCTACCAGTCTTTCATTCTGGAATGGTAGAAAAGAACAGGAAATGATCTATTATATTGACCTCAATCTCTCTTTCCTTTGGTCCACATTAAGAACAAATGCAAATGCATATCACCTTCTGAACAACTTAGTATCATCTACTCAGTTTATCTAGCATAATATTGTGCCTATGACAATCTCAAGCTTCCCTGAATGTTGCTGCCCCACCAAGAATTATGAAGTACTGAGGCCAAACCCCAGTGATCCTTTCAAGGGGTTAGAAGAAAGCCATCAGAGATACTCCACTTCTTTGTCCTAGATTAAATCAAGCTGACACAATGTGAACCTGGTGGGCTATTTAACCATACATCTTTCTCCCAACTCCACCTTTCTGAGTTCAGTCCATGGCAGAATTCATGCACCACTGTCATACATATTTCTTGATACATTTCCCAAGGGCCACGTCTCTTTGTTTTTGAATTTTATAGAATTGGGTGTAGTCAATCAATTGCTGCTCTCTGTAAGAAATGACTAGCATCTATACTAACTGATCTCACTGTATTTGTGTATAGAAATACATTCGTGGAAAATTCAGCATAGCAGAGGAGTGAGAAACCAGCAGTGTGTCCTGGCCTTTCTGTGCCTATCTGGCTCACAGGCAGGTGGGGGCAGACCTTGAGTTCCTCTGTAGGAGGAGAGTGATATCGCATGGGCACTGAGCAGGCAAAGCAACATAGCTGTCAAGCTTTGGGATCTAATCTTGCGACCTGATCAGTCAATAGTTTAGCTATTTTCTCAGGGGTAGTATCTTCTAGCTGTTTACCAAAAGATGTAAACAGAGGAATGAACAGAGGAATTAATAAATGAATACAAACTAAAGTTAATACAAGCAAATCTCTTAGTAAAATTAAATCGACCCATTAAAACAAATATGACATAGGAATACAAGTAGTAACCTTTTCTTTCTTAAATGTGGCAAAATTATACTGAGAAGCAGATTGAGCAGTCCCAGAAAAGCTTCCATTAGCAAGCATGACTTCTTTTAATGCAGTGGCAGTCTTCCACAAATGAGTTTGAAACTCAGTAGGATCTTCCACAGAGGCCAGTCGATTATCAACAATGCCACCATCTCCCCATTCCATCAGCAAGGATCCATTAAGGTGTTCATTCTCCTCTCCACTCATCCTGGTAACATTTGATAAATCACAAGTGCTAACATTCCATTCTGAACATGTATTAATAAATTGGCCATAAGGACCTCAACTTATTCATTTATCTTGAATAATTTTTCCAAATGTGCCAGGGCAATTTTGACAAGTGAATGGGTGATATTTTAAGCCTATATAAGTAAATTGAGCACAAATAGGATATACTGACTTGCTAACAAATGTAATGTTATTCCAATTTTGGTTTATAGACCAAGCTGTCAACTGCTGTAGAGGAGTCCTGGAGCCTGTAACATTTATTCCCGGTAATAGCTAATTTTGATAACCCATTTGGAGGTATGGTCCCTGTCCTAAACATAAAGGCATCTTTGAGCCAGCATAAGTAAAATCATACAAACCTCCATCATGTCTATTCAAATAAGTCAAATTATTCCAAGGAGATGATAAAATGTTTGGAGTGGTGTATAAAACCACATCTGTTTCTCCCCCAATTAGCAGGCTCAAATAAAGGTGGATTAGGAATATAAGCCCAGGGGCTGGGGATTTAGCTCAGTGGTAGAGCGCTTACCTAGGAAGCACAAGGCCCTGGGTTCGGTCCCCAGCTCCGAAAAAAAAAAAAAAAAAAAGGAATATAAGCCCAGTAAGTCACATTGGCCTCAGCAGAAGATACCGTTGAGTAAAGCTCACATTGCTAAAAATAAATGCTTAGCAGTAAAGGACTTTCCCATAGGAGACAACATTTTTTGCCCTTCAGTGGTCTACAGCTTCACTTGACCCCACGTAGGTAATGGGGTTGTCACTGCACGGATCCTTCTCCCTTAGCGTTTGTTGACACTAAGAGCAGTCAGGGTCTCAGTAATGGAGGACACCTCCTTCATCTCCCAAGGAAATTCATCAGGAGAAAATGTAGCTGGCTTAATTGGATTCCTGTGAGGATAGGGCATGGTTCTTATCAGTCCATGCTTGGATTCATCTCCCGGGTAACCAGAATTGTCTCCCATCCTGTAATGAGACAAAACCCTATCCCCTACCTAAATACAGTAATGTCCTCTTCTGCCATTCAGCATCTCGGGCAATTTTTATCCATACTGGCTGTTTTATGCCTTCAGGGGGAAGTTCAATTAAGTGCCTATCTGATCTTGATAAAATTTCACCTTGTGGTAAATTAAGAAAAGTAATAAAAAATAATGCTTGTGCCAATATAGCTCTTGGATTAGTCTGTAAACTCCATTCAAGCTGTGTAAGGTTATCTCTTTTCTTCCTTTTTAATTTTTTAATTTGTGTTTCAAGGTATGGTGAACTCTTTTAACAAAAGCTTGTCCTTTTGGATTATATTCTATACTAGTAATTTGTGCAATATGATATTGTTGACAAAATTGTTTAAATTGATAAGAAATATATGTTGGTCTATTATCAGTTTTCATTTTAGAGGGTAGTCCCATAACAGCAAAAGTTTCCAGTAGATGCTGTATAACATGAGCAGTCCGTTCTCCAGGCAATGGCAGAACCCATACAAATTTTGAAAAAGTATCTAAGCTTACAGGTGTATATGAAAGGCGACCATCCTCAGAAATATGGGTTACAGCCATCTGCCATGATTTATTAGGTTTCGTTCCTCTGGGATTAATGTCAGATGGAATATATTTTATATGTAAAGGCTTACAAATAGTATGATTAGCAATAATTTGTTTGGCATGTAAATATCCTGCATTGGCATGATTATGACTATGTTCTTTTTCTGGGGTAGCAAATGCCACTAATTGATCTACCGTGTGATTGCCAAATGTTAAAGGTCCTAGCAATCTTGAATGTGATCTATTATGTGTAATAAATATTCTAGAGTTTTGTAATAACAATAGTATTTTAATATGTGAAAACAACATATTTAATATAGGCTTAGATGTAGAAACAGGAGTCGCAATGTTCTGTAACATTCTTATCACATAAGCTGAATCAGCTATAATGTTTACATCATGAGTAAAATCCTGCAATACATTAATTACTGATAATAATTCATTTTGTTGTACTGACCCAAAAGAAGATTCTTGTACCCAAAATTTATCTTTGGTCCAATAAGCCATCGGTAACATAGTAACAGCAGATGGTAATGCATCAACAGAAATTAGTGTATTTATCTCAATTTTTTTGTTTTCTAAAGCAATTCCACAATTTACTATGGGGAAAATGAAATTCAATATTTCCAGTGTAAGAAATTATGGATAATTGAAAAACTTCAGACATCTGCTTTAAATATTCCACTTTATCTTTGCTTAATGGGAAAACAATAGCAGCACAATCATATCCCCACAGTGTAACAGATCTTTGTATGCCTTGCTGAATAACTAAAGAAATTTGTTCCTCAGAAGTTGTTAATGTTTTGTTAAAATTACATTTAATATATATCCATTCTAAAGGCAACTCATCTTGAGCTAAAGTGCCTGTAGGATATTCAAAAGCATTTAAAATATATAATTTAATAACGCTATCTGAATCAATATGTGCCAAAAATGCATCTTTCCATTTTCAGAAAAGATATCCTTACATGCCTTCATATAAGCATTAATATCTCCAGTCTCCTTTACAGGTAATCATGCTCTCTTATAGTCTTCATTAGAATTTTCAAAGCAAGCATTTTCAGCATTTTCAGTCCTCTAGCTTCCCCTCCTACCACTGTTCTTTCCAATGTTAATTTTAGTACAGATAAAAATACATGGTTCATATAAAGTTACTGCCTTTTTCAACCAACCAGTATCATCCTTTGTAATAAGTCGGTTGGACCACACCTTGAACCGATGCTGGCCTAATGATAGGAAAAGACAAAGTAGGTGAATTCATCATCATCATCCTCTGAATCTAATCGGTAACATGTCATCCTCGGGAAATGATGTAGAAAAAAAACTGTTTCAGGCAGTGGTGCAGACGGCAAAACTTTTACTTTCGCTTTCGTCTTATCAAAGCTGTAGCTTCTTGTTCTATATTCACTATCACCATGTCTTCATTCATGGCCTTGAACACAGTAAAAAATAACACCCCAAATAGACCAGGAATTGGAATCTTTTTACCCTGCCAGATAGTCTTTTCCACGTTAGCTTTCACTTTGACCCAGATACCAGAATCTCTGGAACCCTCATGAGGGAACTAAGGAGTATATACTCTCTTGCTGTCTTTAAATACATTTCTAAACCAGACTGAGAAACATGAATTCCTTGCACTTTTAAAGATGTTTAAGCACAGCGAGATGAAGAAAAGATTTATCTTGTCTCATTTCCCTGTAAAAAAAATATACTTACCTTATCTGACTGTCCTGACTTATTTTCAGGGACCCCGTTCCGGCACCAAAGGTCAATGTCTAGTGCGTTGGGAGCCCTGGGTATGGTCGCACACCACCAGGACATGGGGGATGCAGAGCAAAGGCAGAAGTGACTACATGCAGCTGCGAGCTTTATTAATTCTTATATAGATATGAATATGCATTACTTCAATTTCCATTTGGCAAGATACCATAAGACCCTTATTCCCACGAAACCAGGAACAACTGAAGCAGGACTAAACAAAGAAATATGACTAAACAAAGGCTTCTTCTCAAAATATTCATAAAACAAATCACCCCGCTTCTTATTATCAAAATATACTCACCATAATGAAGAGAGCATGAGAACGGCTTCCACAGAAACAGGACACAGCAGAACACGGTTTAAGGCCAAGTGAGAAAAACATTTTCTTCTCAAGGGTGGCGTTCCAGCCCCTACTTGCTCCTCTCACTAGTCCTTGCTTGATCCTGCCTGGGAGCTGCATCTCTATGTCTTAACATAATGTCCCCCAGAGAAGACTAGAAATAACCACAGCAGTGTTATAACAACCAGTCGGGGAGGTATGGCCTCACGACTCAGGACAGACATGTCAGCTGCAATTCACCTTTTCACCATCAAGGAAGGCTTTCAGCTTATGTTAACTGCCAGCGGCTACTCTTTTCTTTTTTTCAAATAGGTTAGGGACAGTTTTACTCCATTCGTAGCACAAACAGGCTTTAAACTTGGAACAACCTCCGGGATGACCAGAGCATGCCCCTGTGCTCCACCACCCAGGCTATCACTAGATAGCACTACTCTTCCTTGAGCTCAGGCACTGCAGTCCAGGACGTTGGTTGAAGACTGAGTAACTAGAAGGCAGGTAGCAGTTAACCCCTGGGTCCATTGGATAACCAGATGAGGCCTGACCCAGATGAGGTACAACGTCTCAAGATGCATCAAAGCTACATCACAAGTGCTTGTTTTTTTGTTTGTTTGTTTGTTTGTTTGTTTGTTTGTTTGTTTGTTTTTTTTTTAGTATGGTTGTTAATTTCTAGAATTTTCTGATTTGGGAGCTCCAAATATCAGAAAGTGTAGATAAGTGAGGAGCCAGAGCGAAGCCTGAAGCATTCCTTTCTGTGTTTCCTGATGCTCAGTGGCCATGCCACTCCAGCATCCTTTGAAACGAACCAGTACACCCCCTCGCCGCACCTACCCCCCCCCGCCCCATCACCACCACCAATTTGGTTTTGTAAATAAAGTTTTATTGACATCGCCATACTCATCATTTATATCCTGTTCAGTGCTGCTTCTGGCTCCAGCTGCCCCGCCTAGTAGCCACAGAGCCCTTCAGGCTCGGAAAGCTGAGAGCATTGACCATTTGCTTTGTTTACGAAAGAGGTGACTGACCCCTGTGCTCCAGGTGGCCTTTCTGTGACCCTCAACCCATAGGTCTCTGTGCCATCCTCTCCCTTTGCTGTGGTGTGCTCTTCCTGGTACATTTCGGTTAGCTCTTGACATGTCCAGAGCATTGGAATTGCAAATTGAACTTGGATGGCTCTGGGAAAGAACCTGATAGCAGGGTGTGGGACACTCCCTACGGGGACCTTGCCCAGGGGAATAAGCTTACATTTCCAGCCCGCTCCATGGACAGTGAACCTTTGTGGGACAAGGTACTTCTTGACACCACTTGACCTCTCTGCAGTACACCCAATCCCTGTTTGGCTCAGATGTCCCCCAGAGAAGTTGTGTAAGTGAGTGTCCCCAGTAGAGGTAGCACTCTGTATCGTAACATTGCCATGGCATCCAGGAAAGTCAAAAACAGTTGGAAGAAGATGTCTGCGTCCATGGGGAGAAGGATGGACTAGACACTCCTACAGGGGGTGTGCCGAGAAGCACTTCCTTGGCTGTTTCACAGCCATGTAGGCTGCATGCCATGCTGTGTACCCATGCTTTGCTGAAGCCCCAGGCTTTGAGTCTCCCACAGCTGCTGTGTCCTGGGGCCAGTGTAGAATTAAGCAGACTTCAGAAGGAGAAAGGTAAAAACCCTGGTTGAGGGGTGGAGATGGCACAGTCATAACACACCTGTATATGAGGCCCCAGATTCAGAGCCGTATAGGACCTGTGACAAGCCAGCTGTGGTGACACTCATCTGCAATCTCAGTCCATAGGGGTAGAGGCAGTAGGATCAGTTGTTTAATTATCCTTGGCTACATGGCAAGTTCGAGGCAAGCCTGGGCAACTTTGTCTATGAAAATAAGACAGAACTAACCCACCCCAGGTAAGAACCTCCTCTGTCCACAGGCCATAACTGCCGGAGACTCCCTGGCCAAGTCTCTATACAGTGCCCTATTTGACTGGATTGTGCTGAGGATCAACCACATCTTCCTCAACAAGAAGGACATGGAAGATGCTGTTTCTGTGAGGTCCCAGGCCCTGAGACGGCCAAGAACAAACCCTGTCTTTGGGGAAAGCCATGGAGACTAGGAACCCACGGGATCTCTGCAAATACCAGGGCTGGCAGAGGACTCTTATCCTCTCAATCTCAGTTCTCAATCTGTGTGTTCTCTATCAGAGCTCCTGCACACCAAGTATTTATAATACAATTCCTACCGGGAACAAAATTACACTAATGAAGCAGCAGTGCAATAATTTTATGGTTGGAATCACCACACCATGAGGAACTGCAATAGAGTCACATTAGGAAGGGTAAGAACCACTATTCTACAGGAACCCAGGCATCTTCAATTGGTGTCTGGAAGTGTGATAAGCTAGGCTGCACCCTCAGTGATGCCGGCATGTGGGCACCAAGCCCTAGGTTCAACTCCATTGCTTACTGGATATGTGCAGGCCTGGTTCCATTAAGAAGTAATAAAGGAACCCTGTGCAAAAAACAGTGGGTACAAAGCTGGTCAGAAAAACACATCCCCTCTTCTGCAATCCCTCTCAGGAGGGCTAGTCTTCCCAGGAGGCCCTGGCAATGACCACGACTTGTCTCCCTGTGCTTGCCCATTGGTGTCTTGGACATATTCAGATTTGAGGACTTTGAACAGAATAGCCTCGAACAGTTTTGCCTCAACTACACCAACAGGCAGTGGCAGTATTACTTCACCCAGCACATCTTCAAGTTGGAGCACGTGAGAGTGGGCACCTATTCCCCAGCCAAGCCCAGCCATCACCCTGCAAGTCAGCTGTGTCCTTCAGTATCAAGCAGGACGGATCCTGGGCACCAGAGGTTCCCCAGATACTAAAGCTGTGTCCTTGAACTCAGTGCCATGCTCAGTCCTTCCAGCATCCTTTGACCCTTCTGGATGCTCAGCTGCTCCCGCAGCAAGGCAGTAGTGTGCAATTCTGTCACATCATTTGTGTGTGTGTGTGTGTGTGTGTGTGTGTGTGTGTGTACAGGTGGTCAGGGCTTGTCCCCTGTGTTCTTTTCCTTTGCCATGTTTGCCTTTCTGTGGGCAGAACCCACAGGTGTATGGGAGGGAGCCACATGCACATTCTGCAGCCGTATTCTGGCTCATATGAGGCTCTGTCCCACTTACACACCTACCCTCCATCCTCCCCGTCCCATGTCACCCCTGGGGCTCTGTAGACCTTCCTGCTTTCTGTCTTTATATAATCGGTGACACTCCAGCCCTCAGTCAGTGGTGTCATACAGTGTTAGTTTGTCTTTGCACTGCCTGGAGGTCTGACTTAGGAGAATAGCTACCATTCTTATTCCTTTTCAAGGGTCAGAATCCCATTCCTATGTAAGGTTGAATAATATTCCAGCACATGGATGGGCCATGTTGAATTCATGCAGTCACCCATGGATTTTATATTTTGGCTTGAAAATACACGCATATAAGCCTCAAGTCACACTCAAGTGGAGAGTTGCTGGAGTCCGCCATGGCTTTCTGAACTGTCTGAGAGACCATCCTGTCCACAGTTTATAGGGCACCATCTCCTCATTGCTCCCACAGCATGAGGGGATAAGCAGGGGTTAACCTGGCTTCTCTGGCTCATACATGCTGCCACACTAGCCCTAGCATCTTTCTGGTTTGCAGCGATAGTTTAGAACCCAGGAGGATGCCAGTTTACTTGCTCAAATATAGAAAGTTTCTCATTGCCTGCTTTGAGACTGACTCTCATGCAGCCCAGGCTGGCTTTGATCTCACCATTAGTCAGGATGGCCATGAACTCCTGGTTCTCCTGCCTCAGACTTCTCTGAGTGCTGGGTGACAGGTATGCACCACTTTTAAGTCCTGCCACTGGGACAAGAGTGAGCAGAGCCAGCTCTAAAGCGCACACTTTGCTGGCATCAGTGATGGCTCACTTATGTTTCCTGTCTTCCTTGCCCATGGCTCTGCTCCTTGATGCATGCCATCCTTCCTCCCTGTGACTCGTGGGGGACACCAAGCCTGAGGATGTTAGGAAGAAGTTTACTTACTTCACTGGGCTGGAGGCTGTTAGGTTCCTGCTTCAGTAGTGAGATTCAAGCTAGAAAGTTTGTGGCATGAGAAACTAGAACAGAACTGGCATGGCAGGAACAATTGTCCCCTGGCTCTGAGAAGGCCAGGTGGGCAGGAATTCATTGTTGGGCAGGTAGTGAGCTCACGAGCAGGCTGGGCATTGATCAGTGCATGTGAACAGGTGTGCTTACATGGACGTGTGTTCCCCCAACACGGTCACCACTTATCCAAGTATCATGAACAGTCCCAGGAGCTTTTTATGTTTTAACATTGTGTGTGTTTGTGTGTCCATACATACATATACACACATGCACTCATACATGAACATGCATTCATACATGTACATGCATACATGCAAACACACGCATACACATGCATAACACATACAGGCATACATACACATACATATATACACACACAAACATGCATACACACATACACATACATACACACCTACACACATACACATACACACATACATGCACACATACACATACATACATACATGGATACACACATACATACGCACATACACACACATCATATACACCCATATAAACAGACCTATACACATATACATACAGACATATACACACATACACACATGCATGTAAGCCCATGAGTGGAAGCCAGAGGAATGCTTGACCCTTGGTTCTCTCCTTTTTACCATGTGGGTCCTGGGGATTGAGTCAAGGTCATCAGGTTTGACAGCAAGTCACTTTAACTGTAGAGCCATTTTGTTGGCTGCCAATTGCCTCTTTCCACAAATTCTATCCATGGTGGGAATGTTTATAGTTGTGATTCTCATCATTCCTTCAGCAATAGAGCAGCCATCACTTACACTGCATTAGGAGTTATAATTCATGTAGACGTCAGGAGAGCTGAAGGTGTGGATCAGGAGTAGAGCCTAGAATCCCCAGTGAGGGAATGGGGGTGTTTCAGTGGTTCTGCCCCTGCTGAGCTTGTGCAAGGCCCTCAGTTCAACCACACTGTGCTAGGAACCCCTTTCTGAATCCAAGTCAGTGAATGCCCTCCTTAACCTTCCTCACCTTGCAAGAGAAGTACCACAGTGAGGTGAGGGCATCTCATGGCACAACACCCACCTCATCAGCATAAAGCCCACTGGCATCTTCTTCCTGCTGGATGAGGAGAGCAAGTGAGTGTCCTTGCCCCATCTGCACTGTCACATGCCAGTGTGGGGACAAGTCAGGTTCCCTGAGCTGCTCAGGTTCCCACATTCATCTTCTGAGTCCCTGGGCATCACTTCTGCTCAGCACAGGCAGCTCACCATGCCAAGAGCAGGGCTAGGGCTGTGCAGAGCCAGCAGTGTGTACCCCAGGAGGAAGGGAGGGAGGCATCTCAGTCACCCAGGTGCCCTTGCAGAAATAAGATGGCTTTGACTTTGTTGTTACAACTGTAATGACAAATCATTCCCTCCCTTGGTCCTGGAGACTGTCAGAGACTTAGTGTCCCACTCCATGACAGGCTCCTCTAGAAACAAAAGGAGAGACCTGAGGAGCTTCCCTGTCCATGGTGCTTCCCCTGTGCTGAGGCAGGAGGCTGCTCACCATGCATAGGGCAAGAAGTAGAGAGGCAGGTGAAGCTTCTGCCTGATGTGGCCAAAGCCCTAGGCTCCATCCCAGCACCAAATAATGTACCTGTTCTTCTAGCACCTGGGAGATGGAGACAGGAGGATAGGGAGTTCAAGGTCATTCTTGGGTACATGTGACATCAAGGCCAGCCTGGGCTACATAAAAACCTGTGTTAAAAACAAAAGTCAAGAGCAGGTGTAGAGTCTGAGAGTCTCCTGCAGCTTTTTATCCTCAGAATCCTGACTCCTCCCACAAGGCACAACCCTGTATGTACATCAGGCCAAATCTCCACCCAGTGAGGCAGAGCTCAGACAGGAGAAAAGGAGACAGCTCTTGACCAGCAGTTGCACGAGCCAGGCTCTGTCTGAGGAAAACAGCAAGGAGGATCTGTGGCTGCCACTACAGGCAGTGTGACAGGGCAGTCATTTGTCAGGCTGGGTGCATTTGTAAGGTGTGGTGTGTTGTGGGTGGCAGGTATGCACTGAACATGCAGAAGCTGAGAAACTTCTTTGTTGACTTGTTTCCTCCAGTCGTGTGCTTCCTGGGACTCAGGTCATCGAGCTTGGCCACAAGTACCTCACCTGCTCAGCTGTCTCCCTGGCTCTGACTTGAATCCTGAAAGAGTCATGCTAACATTACTTGTCGCACGCCCAACGTCCCGCCAGCAGGAAACGCACGCACGGACACACGAATCCTTCTGCAGCAAAACGTTTTTATTGTATCTTAAAGAGAGGGGGCACGCCGGGTGCCAACATGGCGCGGCTTATATACACCCTAGTGCAGCGCATCCACACCTGATTGGTCGCTTACCCATGATCTCATAGGCACGCCCCGGAGTGGGCAAAGACCTGGCACGAAGACACTCTTGTACATGTGCACACCGTTAACTTCCTGAAAGGAAGTCGGGCTGGCTCGGCGGAGGCCAGCACCATCTTATAATGGCAAATGCTATCTCGGCTTTCCATGTGGGGCACAGTGAAAGCCAGCGCCATCTTGTGGTGGCGAATGTTATTGCGGCTCTCCACAATTACTGCAACATTTTCTTCTCTTCTTCTTTTGTTCTTGTGCCCAGACATTGAGTGCTGCAACTCCCAGACCTTCTTCCCAGCCTGAATGGTTATATCTCCATTTCCAGACAGACCTCCTCCCCCATGTAGCTGTGGATTTCCCAGGGCTGGGCATCTGCCACACATCTGGCTCTACCTATATTTACAGTGAACTCAGGACCAACAAGGTGTGCCAAAACCCAGGGAGGTGTTGCCATCCCTGGAGACAAAATAGCGAGGTACAAGGAGCCTCTTGCTTGCTCCATCTGCGTCCCTCCAGGGGCAGAACAGAATCTGGCTTCACCTGTTATACTGTGCTCACACTCCCTGTGGGGAGCAGGAGCCTGACACCACAATTCCAAGACACTCATGCAGGTACACATGGATCCAAAGCTAGAGGCTCCAGTGTGGGATGTGAGATGCTGCATGGGAGATCGATAGAAGCCAGCAAATCTGGTCAACAGTGGAGGGGAGAGCAGAGACAGTCTATTGGAGTGTATGAGGGGCCAGGATGCCCAATGATTGGTTAACCCTGCAGTCCCACATTTGCCGCAAAGATATGTCCAGTACATGGTGAGAAGCTGTCAATGAGCCAGCTTGGTAGGTCAGTCAGATTACAATGACTGCCACCAAGCCTCCCCACATGACTGAAGTGTGTGTGTGTGTGTGTGTGTGTGTGTGTGTGTGTGTGTGTGTGTGCACATGAGTTTACATGTTTGTATGAGAGCCCATGCCCAGCATCAGGTGTGTGTGTGTGTGTGTGTGTGTGTGTTCATGTGTGTGCGCGTGTGCGAGTTTACATGTTTGTGTGCGAGTCCATGCCCTGCATCAGCCTCCTCGCAGCACCCAAGGTGCCTTTTCAGTTTGCATTCATTGTGTACTCTAAGCTGAGTATGTCCACGTGTCCACTCCTATCTGCAGCTTCCTGTATGCCACAAGCCACCCTCACTGTTAAGTTCAAGCATCAGCGTGAGGACAAGTACTTCCTGGGTATATTAGTATTGGATCCTTCCTTCATCATCCAGCACTTTGTGGACAGAGTGAAGTAGCAGATCAAGGAAGGCACAACCCAGTGCCCACACTGTTCTCTGACCCTTTGCTGTTACTCAGCTGGAACAGCACATTCTGGAGTGCTTGGAATCATCCCAAACCTCAACATTAGCCAGTTGAGGGTTACTGAGACCCATCTGGGTCCAATCCTGTAAGCCATTTACTCCTGGGGCATCCATTGGCTCTGAGGGATGGCCAACCACTTCCCCCTCACCAGGATTTCTGGGAGAAGAACATAGACTACATGTGGCCTGACATCATGGCACTGCTAAGGGGCAGTGACAGCTCCTATGTGTGCCAGGTCATCTGCACCGACCTGGTAGCTGTGTTCTGCTGGGCAGTACTACCAGCAGCCATCAGAGCCATGGCTGTGCTGCAGGAGGCCGGGTGCCTGTGTGCAGGGAGAGCAGAGAAGGCAGCAGGTATGGACTGAGGAGCTGCCCTCTCTGGCGCCATCCCTGGGAACAAGCAACATGACAGGCTGTGCCAGCTCATGCTAAAGCTGAGCGTGGCTGCTTAGGAGGCAGAGCCAGAAAAATCATAACTTTGGGGCCAGATTGAAAAGTTAGGGAGGATCTGTTTCCAGGACTACAGAGGGCTGAGGTGCAGCCCAGCAAGAGGTGCCCTTGCCCTAATTTCCTCAGTGAAGAGCTGGGGGCAGAGTTCAGGGGTGGACGCTGCCTAGGGTTTCCCTTGTGGAGGTTGGGGGAAAGGCATTGGGGTAGAGCCCCTACCTAGAGTCCCCATAAGGGGCTGGGACCTGATTGGGTTAGGGTACATGTATAGTATGGAAAAAGTATTGAGTTCAGTTCCCAATTTCTCAAGAGAAGAACTGACTTCTCATTCCATGAGTTGTTGCTATGGGAGACCTTGTCACACAGTGTGTGCCCACTCTGTGTCCCCAGCAGGTATAAGTAGCCCTGCCACTCGAAGTCACGTGGAAGAGCTGACAAGAGGAGCCAATACCCTTCAGAGAAACTGTACCAGTGAGCGAGACTTCAATCTATTCTACCCACCAACCTTGTGAGGTGCCATTGTTCACACTGTTGTGGAACCCTATACTGTCAACCAGGGTCCTTATGACCCTGAGTGGCAGAGTGGACTCAAAAGACCCAGAACAGAAAAGTCCTTGCTTGGACCTTTCTGCACCCCAACAGACATTGGGGAGGAATGGTCAGCACAGAGGATGTTTTCAGGCCCCTGGCTTCAGGAGCAAAAGGGAACTTTGCAACTGCAGAGTAACACACTGAGAAAGAGACAGTCTCCCAGCCACTGAGGGAGGCATCACCATAAGCATGCTGGACTCTGGAGTCCTGTGTTCTGTCTCCAGGGCTAAGAATAACAGGGATACTTCTTCCCTTACCATTCTCTGGACAGCTGAGTACCTTCTGCTGAGGTTTTCCTTCACACTCATTAGAGAGGCACCTAGTGAGCCTGTGCAGTGATCCAGGGTCTACTTTTGGCTCCAGGAGGGATAAAAGTGAATATGAGCTGAGATGGAAGTGTTGGCCTGTGCTTGCCTCTGATTGGGGGAGGGAGAAGAATTGAAGGACCAAGGCTGACCTGGGCTGCAGAGGGAGACCCTGTGGACAGACAGTAAAAGGTCAGGAGTGGACATCTGTGTTGTGGCACTTGTCTCACACAAATGAACTTCTGGGTTCACTTTCCTGCACATCACTTGGCATGGGGCAGGTTAGCTCAACATGCTCCATGGCTGCCAGAGGAAGTTGCAAGTCAGGAAAGTCATGTCCCAGCAGCCTTGGAACCAGGCAGGCCCCTTGGATATGGAAACTGTCCAGGCAGTGATGGTTGTACATACCTATCTTCCTAGCTATGTTCCTCCTGAAGTAGGAGGATGGTGGCTGAGTTCATCTGGGCTGCTGAGCAGGGCCCTGAACCAAAAAGCAGAAGTTAGGAGTGCCACGTAAATGAGAGGCAGGCCTCAGACCACACAGTAGCCCATGCTTGGCCAAGGTGTGTCAGTGCTATGTGTCTGTTGGCTTCACCGAGCTTCTCCCCTGCAGCTGCACAGGGCTAGACTTCTCCTTTGAGATTCTGAGGAGCTGGATGTTAACACTTTTGAGAACATCATAGCTTTCTATGAGAGCATGAAGTAAGTAGCAGCCTTTGCACCAAGACCAGGGAGGTAGAGGCCAAAGCCACCTTCTGGGAGCTCAGAGCAGCAGCATTCCTAGGAACACAGTGCAACATTTGGCTGAGTCAGGGCATATGTAAGGCTGGTAGAAGCCCCTGCTCTGGGTTCTCTAGTCAGAAAGGCTGCACAGGAAGTAAAGGGACCCACCAACCCTGTGTCACCCATGTTGATTTTGCTCTTGTGCCTTCTTGGAGGGCAAGCGAGCAGAGGTATATATGGCATCCATCCAGGCATGAAGCATGGTGTAAAGGGCCGCAATAACATTCGCCACCACAAGATGGCGCTGGCTTCCACTGCACCCCACGTGGAAGACCGGGACAGCTTTCGCCATTACAAGATGGTGCTGGCCTCAGCCGCGCCAGCTGACTTCCTTTCAGGAAGTTAACTGTGTGCGCATGTGCAAGAGTGCCTTCATGCCAGGTCTTTGCCGACTCTGGGGCGTGCCTAATGAGATCATGGGTAAGCGACCAATCAGGTGTGGATGCGCCGCGCTAGGGTGTATATAAGCCGCGCCATGCTGGCGCCCCGCTGCCGCCCTCTATTATTAATAAATATAAGCATTTTGGCTACAGAAGGATTCATGTGTTCCCGCGTATTCTTGCTGGCGAGAGGTCGCGCGGGACATCTGGTGCCGAAACCCGGTAGAAACGCCACACCATCGCCAGGCGCCAAGAGGGGGGTCTTCCGTCTGCGGAAGGAATCCAGAACTGTTGTGTTTAAAAGGTAAGATCCTGAGAGACAATGCTTAGCCTTGACCTGTTCCACTTCACTCCCCTGCTAGATGCGGCGGAAGTTTTTATTATCGTTTTGGCAGCCCTCGGGCTTTCTCTATTGGCCTTTGAGTTTCTAGCTACTGCCAGACGGCATCAGAGGTCGCATGGGAGCCGCCCAGCTGTAATAGCAAAGCAAAGAGCGCTAGGGGAGGGACAAGGCGGCATGTCAGAAACAGGGTGGGATAAAAAATTAAAGAGCTCAAGGAAAGATAATAAGCAGACAGTCCCCTCCAATGTGGAGGCGAGAGATTGGGGAAAAAAACGCTCCGGGAGAGAAAAAGGGAGGAGATAAAAGGAACACAGTATTTCGGGAGAAAGATTTTGTCTTTGTGCTTGTAAAAGGTGTGATTAGGCGCTGGAAGCTTCACAGAGTCATACTGATCAGACTTGATAGAGGTAGACCGCCTGAAAATTTATTCAGGAGAATCAAACAAAAGGACATCTCAACGCCCATACACAGCTTGATGGAGTTAATGTAAATGGGTTGTGAGTGGAAATATTCAGGACTGTGTTTCACTTCCATGCCATTTGTGAATGTCAGTCGTGCTGCTCAGATATCCCGTAATATATCTCAATATCTTACAGGAATTGGGTTTCAACACGTTGATGGACTAGTCCAGGAATTGAGACAATCCATCGTCCATATCAACTCCACTCGAGTGGATAGTCACCGTGAAAGTGGTGGGAAAGGGAAAATCCTACCTCTCTGCTGACACCATCTGGTTTTTTCCCTCTTTGTCTATTGTCTGTCCTTGGTGCACCAAGCTGTCCCTATATGTCATTTTATGTCTGTGGTTTTTGTTTCTTGTTGCTTAAATGTTTTATGTTTCATGTTCAAAAGAAAAAATGGTAAAAACTTTATCTGCTGGTCGTTCACATCTTGATTTGGTTTTGACTCATTTCAAAAAAGGAACAAATGAATAAAAAGCAGTTTCAATCAGGCCTTTAGAGCCCTGTACCTGCAGCCAAGAGTCTAGGTCAGCTGGAGAAACTGCCCAGGGGCTAAACGTCTGCACGAGCTGATCTTAAAGGCGCCAACAGCTCCTCAGCTTCTTTGGTACAAGAGCTGATAGCTGTTTCTCTTAGAAAAATCCCTGACTTATTATTTGACTCAACAGGTGACAAGGTGCTTCTCTTAAAATCATAGCTAAAAAGGTAAAAATGGTGCTTGGTCTAAATATTAAAGATATGTGTAGCCACTTCAATTTTGTTTCTCATTGGTTTTAAATGTATAAATATGCTCTACATGCCTTGGTTATGGACTATTGGCTTTTAAGTTATTGGATATGGTTAAAAAGGTATAATATTGGTAACAGAAAGTTGACATAAAGCTGGTAATTTGTATAGAGTCATTCTAGACAACATGTGACATGAGCCCACCTAGGGAAACAGGTCTAAATTGAGATAATATTTTTATGGAACTCTTATTCTAGAAACCAGGCTTCTAAAAGAATTTAGGACAATGTCTCTTTGTTGAGGTGCTGGAGACTACACCATCGTGCGTTCATATGTAGGAATTGGCAGTCAAACTTAGTAACATAAAGGATAGACTCGGTATCCTAGAGATTTTAGAAGCTAGTTTGTTAGAAGTTGAGTTTTTACTTTCCATAATTGTGGTTTGCCCTGAAGCTATCTGTATTTTGATGCTAATTCCACTGCCCCAAGAACAGCTGCCTAATCACTACTCAGAACTCAGGTGACCTGTGGTTGTGCTCTGGTGTTACAAGGAGAACTTAAGGATTTGATTAAGGATTGCCAGTGTTACATTGACTAACTCAAACTTATTTGTAATTAAGAAAAATCAAACAGGTAGAGATTGTTACAAGATTTACAAAGGATTGATGAGGTTTTGAAACTTGTGAGAGCATTACAGCCAGTTTGTTTATAATTTTAGAGAGCCCATAAAGTGATATCATTAGGAATAGCTAACAGCCTTATATTATGTAATTTTGTTGCTTCTTCAGTGTAAGGAGTTAGAACTTTGAATCTTTCAGTGTATACGGAAATTTTTACTACAAACCTTTGCTCTCAAAATGAGCTTTTATATTTGGGGAGTAGCTGTTACACTATTCCAGAAAAGAAGATTTAAAACTAATTTTAAGCTTCTAAGGATATGTTAATTGGCTAAGTACCTCACCTTGCCAGAGGACTTAGGTCTTTGTTATCCACATTGGAAATAAAGCTTCAGTTGTGTTAATACAAAATTGTAGGCTAGAGTCATGGAAGTATTTTAAAAAGAAACTGGTAAAACATATCTTATTCCGAACAACAGTTAATTGGTTATTACAAAATACTGATATTTGGCCTATCACTTATACAAATTTTTCAGGCAAAATTGATAATTTTACTCTTTACATGCTTTTGTATTTATTGTAAATTTGTACATACAACCCATAGGAAATGCGCTTACTATATTTATAGGTGGTTCATCTAATGAAAAGGCTACATATATGATTGGATCACTTGCTTATTCTCTTGAGTTTCTGTTGCTTCAACACAGATTATTAAATTCCATGGTTTAGCCACTGTTTTTAAATCAAGCTTTCAATTCACATACTGATAGCCAATGTGTGGCTTGTGGTTTACAATTGATTTCAATTACTTAATGCTTTACTAGAGATAGGTTTTCTATATAAAATCAATGAGTGATTTCAGTGTGAATGTCTGACAACTCACTGTCCTTTCAGTGCTCTGGCTCAGACAACTAAATTAAACCTTAGACTCATACCTAACTTTGAAAATGGTAATAGAGTTGATATGAAAAGAAGAAGACTCCATTTGCTTACTTTAAATTCTCAGCCTCGCCCTGCCAGCTCAGGGATTTCTAGTAAGACTGAAATTGGACAATATTTACAGGATTTGACATTTCTAATTAATGCTTAGGTTTAGATAAATAAAGCTGGTGAGGGGCTGGAGAGATGGCTTAGTGGTTAAGAACACTAAGTACTGTTCCTTAATAGACCATTTAAGAACTCAAACTGGATTGCCTAGATTCCTTAACAAGGGAGGACAATGATCCAGACAGATTATAGGCCTTACATAGGAACAATTAGTCAAAAAATCTCATTCTTTATATATCCAAAACAATAATGCTAGAAACAATAATTTGGTATACAAGTCAATTTATAAATACAAGTGCTCAGTGTCCTCAATTTAATCCTCGAGGACTTACCTTAATAAATAATATCTTTACTATATCTTAATAAATAAAAAGGGGGAGTTATCCCTTATGCTAAATAATGCTCCTTTTATTTCAATTTTAAAATTTGGATGCCAAAGTTTATGGCACCCTACAACTAGGCATACTTCTGCCTAGGTGAAATAGAGAGATCCACGTATTGACATGATCCTGTTCAGATATTTTATATGGGGAAGAGGGAATGTTTGTGTTTTTTCTACACGATGCTACAAGAGTGTGCCAGCTGCCTGAGTGTCAGGAGAGACTTGCTGATCCTGGGAGCATGAAGATTCAGCTCTCCTGGTTCGGGTCCCTGAAGTCATTCCTCTGCCCTGAGAGGAAGATGGAAGATTCCCCCTCATCTTTTGTCATCACAGAGATTTTGCCGTTGCTGAAGTCAGTGTTACCGCTGCGTGTGTCCCGTCCCACTGTGGCCTGTTCTCTGACCCTCTGTGCACTGCTGCTTGCTTGCTGGAGAAGACTGGACTCCAGCCGTTGCTGCCCCCCTCATTTCCCTGGTGACTCTTGCTGCCTTAACTGGTGTTGTCATTTTGCAGACTGTAGCTTCACAGGAATGCCATCTGCATGAAGCTGCTGTAGACTGGGGAACTCTGTCCTGGTTGTACAGATCTCAGACATGGTTCCATTGCCTGCTGGTTGTTCCAGAGATCCTGAACTGTCCTGGAAAAGACCTTGACCCTTTCGCTGCTATTGTACCAGCCATTACTGCTACAGACATTGTGTCTGCAGTGTCTGGAGTTATCCTCCCCCAATCTATTGTTAGACAAGCACAGTGGGTGAACTTTCTGGAGTAGTTGCTAACAATTGGGAATTCTAAATTTTATTATAGGAGCGGCTTGACTACAGCCCTTGGTGGTAACAGCTGAGGTAAAACAAATGAGGTGCCCACTACTTATTGGGAGTGGCTCTGTTTGGTGCAGCCCTGTGCTGTGGATTAGTGTTCATGCTATGGTTGGTTTGCAAACTCAGATCTCAACAGAAATGTGACAAGGCCCTTATCACTCAAGCACTTGTGGCCATTGAACAAGGGGCCTCCCCTGGAATTTGGTTATCTATGCTTAGGAATTAGTCAGTATCTGAGTTCTCTTCTCTTGCACCCCATGGATCTGTGGATCCATTACACTGGGATGAGAGAGACTCAATGATGCTTTGATCAGCCCTTCCACATCACTGAGGTTTCCTCATTGCACGTGATAGGGTGATCATGATTTCCCCACTAACTCATCTTCTGGCTGGCCTCCTTTTAGAGTTCGCCCTAGGTCATTAACAGTTACTTTCACACAGCACTGTGGTATCCAGAGATGGGCAACTTTCCTCAGGCACAGTACACGGGGCCCGGTGGCGATAGGGTTACCCTTCGATAAGGCTGTGACATAGAGGAACGACCTAAGACAGGAGCCACAACAGATGGACGTAACTACAGGGACCTAGACCAGCCTAGACAATAATTTATTGTTATTAATTAATAAAATAATAAGGGGGAAATGTAGAGGGCCGCAATAACATTCGCCACCACAAGATGGCGCTGGCCTCCACCACGCCAGCCGACTTCCTTTCAGGAAGATAACTGTGTGCGCATGTGCAAGAGTGCCTTTGTGCCAGGTCTTTGCCCACTCCGGGGCGTGCCTAATGAGATCATGGGTAAGCGACCAATCAGGTGTGGATGCGCCACGCTAGGGTGTATATAAGCCGCGCCATGCTGGCGCCCCGCCGCCGCCCTCTATTAATAAATATAAGCATTTTGGCTACAGAAGGATTCAGACACATACACATAAACATTTTGTTAAATACTGAAGAGCAATTGAGAATCAGGGCGAGACTCAGTAGCAGAGTAACTGTGCAGGTACGTGGGGCCTTGGGCACCATGCTGGCAAATGTGTGGGCTGCAGAAGTGACTCGGTGTTGTTGTAGGGGTCCCAGCTGCCAGTGCTCTCATAAGCCAGCTCACAATTAACTATCGTTTCAGTGCCAAGCATTCTGATCTTATCTTTTAGCCTTCATGGTCACCACACTTGGGTTCACAACTCCATACGTATCTACACACTTATGCACATAGTTTAAAAAAAGTGTTTGTGCCAAAAGTATCAAACCCTAGAAAGAACAGTCAAATGTCCCCATGTTTGAATACAAAATGGTCCCTTGGAAAGAGGCAGTTTGGCCACCTGCTGAGAAGTATCAGGTGATGAAGGGTCTCTATGTGCACCAGGGAGGTCAAGTTTGGTCTATGCTCTACAGACCCAATCAATTTCATAGAAAGCACAAAAGTTCATACAGACAAGATCCCAGCTGGCGGAACAGCTCAGGAGAAAGGTGCTTGCAGCCATACCTGATGTTCTTACATTTGCTCTGTAAGTCCCCACATGATAGGAGGAAAATTGGTTGCCTGGAGCTGTCCTCTGACCTCCACAGGCTGTGGCATGTCCTGAGGTATAAATAAAAGCCACTTAAAAATAGAAGACTGTGTGTGGCGCTTGAAAGATAACACCGCGGTTCAGAGCATTCACTGTTTGACTAGAATCTGAATTCCAGCACCCAAGTGGGCTACTCACAAATGCTTGTCATTCCAGGTTTGAGGCACCCAGCACCAGCTCTGGCCTCTAGCATACCTAAGCTGTGATGTACTTACTACCCCTGCCTGAGCAGATCTCCCACTGGAGAGTGTTCTTCACCTGCCTCGCCATCCTGGGCTGCTTTTTGTCACTGCTGGCCATGGGCATGTGCTATGGCTTCACCCTTCATGCACTGGCAGTCAATGGCCAGCACTACAGCCATGCACTGAGACTAACAGCCCTGGGACTGTTCTCAGCAGTGGCCGCTTTCACACCTAGCAACTTCTGCTGGTGCTGCACTATTCAAACCCAAGTCCTGAGGCCTGGGGCAATCCCTTTCTGACTCTCAACACCCTCAACAGCTGCATAGAGCCTTTCACCTACTGTTATGTGACTCATGAGTTCAGGGAGAAAGTATTGGCTATGTTGTGTCACCAGCTGGATACCAGCAGCTCCTCTCATGCCTCCATGGAGGCTGGAAGCCAAGGGACTGCCATTTACATCTCTACACTTCTGTGACTATTAGCTGAGTTGGAAAGGGGACACTCAGGCTTGACTGGATCTCCCCTTAAGCTATGTCCCTCCTGAACCATCAGGACATGACCTTATTCGGATATGCACTTGGTTCAACCTTCATTTGTGGGGCTGAGATCTACTGGAAATGCCCTCGTAAAAGGTCTGGGTAATATACACTGTCACCCCAGCACTAGGGAGGTGGAGAAGAGGGTTGAGAGCTTAGGAGTATCTTTGATTATGCAATGAATTTGCAACTGGGCTGGGCTATGTGAGAGTCCAGAGGCAGAAAGGTATAATGAGGTCACTTACTAGAAGATGCTGAGAAACCATAATCGAGTCTGTTTCCTCCTTAGAGCTTCAGAGGATCCAGCCATAGACACCTTGATTTTGTCACAGTACCTCTTAGAACTTCAAACAGTTGTGCTTTGCATGTGTCTACACGGGTTAAATGTGCTTGCACATGTATATTATATGCGCCTTTGGGTACTCGAAGAAGCCAAAGGATGATGGGTGTCTACTTCAATTCCCTCTCTACCTTTAAATTTTATAAGAAGATTGTGTGTGTGTGTGTGTGTGTGTGTGTGTGTGTGTGTGTGTGTGTGTCTTCTGCCTGCATATGTGCCTGATGCCCACAAACATCATAAGAGGGTCTGATTCCTTGGAACTGGAGTTACAGCTGGTTGTGAGGTGTCATTTGGATACTGGAGAACAGCTAATGCTCTTCATTGCTGAATTATCTCAACAGGCCTCCACCTTAATTTTTGAGATTAGGTTTCTCGGCAGATCTGAAACTCATTTTCTGTGGCTAGGCTGGTCTGCCAGCAAGGTCCCTGCATCTTCTGTCTCTGTATGCCACACCTCTCTTTTACATGGGTTCTGGTCCTATGCACACACAGCACATACTACCCACTGAGCAATCTTGCCTTCTGTCTATGCTTTCTTTTTAAAGGTACATGGGTCCTTCACACTACTCTGCTCTTTGTTCAAAGATGCTGCAAGGGGTGAATGTGGATTCCTAGGCCCACTTGGCTTCTCAGCTCTGCTCTTGGGGTCCCTGAACTTAACAGGACTTTCAGGGGCTGGCAAGATGGCTGTGTGAGTACAGGCTAAGGGCCTGAGTTGGATTCCCTAGGTAAGAGAGAACCCACTCTATCAACTTGACCTTCAAATGTGACCTGCACACATGTGCTGTGGCATGTATGATAGTACCTTATGTCCACGATTAGTATCTTCTTGTCACCCTAGCCCAAAGTTGAGCTGCAGGAGGACTACTGGTACCTTGGGGTAGGCCACTGTGCAACTATGTCACCTCTAGCCAGGTCGTGCATGAGAAAAGAACTAGCCCTATCCTATTGTCTGCAGAAGGCTGAAGATTGCAGGGAGGGTGTGAGGATCAGCTTGTACTTACTTGTGACCTAGTGGTCTCTAGAGCAGCAGGCATAGCACCTCTTCCTGGCTAGCAGAGCTGAGTTCCAGCTGTGTGCATGACAGACATCCCAGGCAGCAGCAGTCTTGGGCCATGGCCTTTCAAGTGTGTGGCATCTATTATGAGTGCCCCCAGACCTGCTAGAACACAGGTCATAATAGGAGGTCTCTGCTCTCCAAAGCAACATTTGTTTGGGTTGGGTTGGGTAGTGGTTGCGGTGAGGTTGGTATTAGTGATGGGGTATAGTTGGCTTTTCTTTCACATTCCAGAGATAAAGAGGAAAAGGAGAGAGGCTCTTCACAGAGATCTCACTGTCTCCAGCCAATGTCAGTGCCAATGTCAGTGCCAAGGGCACAGGCTGGAAAGTGAATGCCCAGACAGCTGCCCAGGAGAGCTCCCTGTGATCATCTCCACAGATGATCTGGAGCCAGCCCTGAGGACCACCCTCCAGCTCCTGGTTGATCTGAGCATCTGTTCCCCAGATGATAGTGCACAGGTGCAGGGGGACAGCACACAGCAGCCTGGAGCCAGTGCCCAGCTGAATTACTTGCTGAAGGAACTTAAGGGCTCCTTTGCTGAGAAACACCTGGGAGCCAAGGGAGTTGAGCCTCCAGACTGCCTGCTGCTCTCCTGTCCTCTCTCATCCTCTGTTCTTCCACTGGGCCCTGTCCTTCCTGACCTCCCATTACAAAGTGCCAAGCTTCTGGCACTCTCAGCATCTGAGGGAGGTGTTGGTGCTCTGACAACCACAAATGGCCCAGGCCTGCAACACACATCCAAACAAGCACAGTTCAAGGGGCTTAAAATCCCCACTCCCAGCAGGTGTCTGCAGTACATACAGCCTGCCCTTCTGGCCTCACCTTGGCAGGCAGTGCAGAGACCGGTGATGAGTACAGCAAGACACCTATGGGGAATTTAGTTTATGGAGGATGTCTGTAGGTTCCAGGTCAACAGTGGGCCCTTTTTTTGTTTGTTTGTCTTTGTTTGTTTGTTTGTTTGCTTGCTTTTTAGCCAGGTTCTTACTTCCTAGCTTAGGATAACCTGGATCTCACAGGCTCCCAAGTGTTGAAACCACAGCTGTGGGCCACTGTACCTTTTACGGTTTGTTGTGTAACCCAGGAACTACTGAGTTTTAGTGATTCCCCTCCTGCCTCAGTCCACAAGAACTGGGGTTTCAGACATACAACTATACCCAATCAAACTCTGCTACTTCTAGAAGAAACTTAAGGGTCCATAGCTTCAGTTGTGCATAGGGGTTCTGAAAGCAACCACTAGACATGAGGGTAACAGAGCAGTAAGCAAACCCCATACAGCTAAACCAAATCCTTGAAGTGGACTTCTGCAGAAAACCACCAAAGTGCATTAGCACTGGTCTACCAGTGACCTCCTCACTAACACCCTTACCCCACTGGTAGGGCCCAGCGCTCAGCTGTGAGGTCAGCAGCCCTGGGACAGAATCTCTTACTCAATTGCCAATTATCCTACCCACACTGTTGAGGACACAAGTTCTGAGACCAAGCCAGAGCTGAAGCGCCTAGGATATCACATGTGGGTCTCGGGGCTCTTTTTTCCCGTGGAGATGCCTACCTAGGAGCTCCTGCCCACATCCCATCCTTCCATGTGGATAGTCTGCATGGACAGTTCATGTTGGGTGGTGTCCAGGGCTCTGCCCACTGTATTGTATTCCTCTTGGAAGCATTTTGACACAGGCTGAAGAGGGCTTAGCACCTCAATCGGCAAGTGGGAGGGGACATGGTAAGACATGATGTGCTCACTCGAACGGAAGGGAACTATGCGTGAAATGGAACAGTCCTTGCATATGACAAGCCATGCTCTGGCATGCATGACTGCAGCCTCATGGACCAGCCTGTCCAGGCAACAGGATCCACTCTGACCTGCCCTGGATGGGACACGGTTGCTGTGTTAAGCACCAGGGTGGGATTGCAGCCGATTTTCCTTCCACCTGAGCTGACAGGTGACAAAGATTATTCTGCACAACATGTGGCAGCCAGATATCCATACACAGTATGGTTTTGTGTGTCAGGTTGACATCAGAAAGAAAGGAGCCTCAGTCGAGGAAATGCCTCCATAAGATCCAACTGAAAAGCATTTTTTTCAATTACTGATGGGGGAGGGCCCAGTCCCTTACGGGAGGTACCATCCCTGGGCCCATGGTCCTGGCCTCTATAAAAAAGTAGGCCAAGCAAATTATAGAGCACAAACCAGTAAGCAGTACTCCTTCATGGCCTCTATATCAGAGCTTCTGCCTCCAGGTTCATGCCCTGTGTGAGTTCCTGACCACCTTCAATGATGAACAATGATATAGAAGTGTAAGTTAGACAAAGCCTTTCCTCTCAAGGATTCTAATACAGCACTATGCTGACACCAGGAGCCTAAGCAGAATTGTGGGAGTGCAAATGGTGACACCCTGATTGTCTCTCCCTTGTGTGTCCGGGACACTTCAGGAGCATGCTCAGATACACCTGGGCATCAAGGGCAGCGGCCAGCTCCTGATGTTTCTGTCTGAGAAGCAGCTGACACCTCAGCTCCAGTGCCTGCCTCTGCAGCCTCTCCTTCTCGTGGCACATGGCTGCCAAGTCCTTCTCCGCCTTCTCCTCCAGCAGAGCCAGGTTGTTCTCCACCTGTGGGCACCAGACTGACTCAGGTGGGGTGGGAAGATGACAGAAGACACACAGGGACACATGAGGCTGAACTATGCTCACCTTCACAGACAGCAGGGTCATCAGCAGCGTCTGCGACTCCATCATGTCCAAGGTCTCCTGCAGATCCTGCAGGAGTCCAGCTCTTCAGTTCCCAGTGGACTGGCTGTACCCATGGCAGAACCCCCACTTTTGTGTGCTTTATAGGTTCAAATAGAATATGTCTGCCCAGCTTAAATGGAGCCACATTCTCATCTGGCCTGTGATAGAATTATGGGTGTCCTTGCTCACGATGTGGGCACACTGACCTGAGCAAGGAGTCATGGGCATCATAATCCTGGATTCCACCCAGAGGTCCAGTTCACTCTGCCTCCAGAGCCCTATCTGTAGCGAGTGAGACCTGTTCTCTGTCCCCATGCTCACCCATCTCTTCTTTCAAAATGTCCTGTTTTAGTCAGGTCTCAAAAGGGATGTGGGCTTATCATTTCCTGCTACTTTCCTTTCTAGCTGGGGAGCCTTCCTGGACATGCTTTCTTCTGAAATAAAGGCTATTGTTGTAAAAATATGTAATTAAAATGTATAGTTGTCTTTTACCCCGCTAGGTCTGACACCTCAGTGCCCCAAGATATCTGCTAGATATCTCGGCAGAAACACATCCCAACTCCGCGGCAGCCCAGTGTCTCCTGCCACCACATATTTTCTACACTCAAACTGTCACATAAAAGAACACACAACACAATAACCTTTGACCGAAATGGTAAGATATAATTGCCCACTTAAACATACAAAGCCCAGTACCATCCATCCCTTAGGAACATTAATAACAACCTGTAAATACACAGAGCAGAATCTTAACATCACCTGCCATGGCTTCTCACCCTCTCCTCTGTCCTGTCTCTCCCTTTCTGTTCCAGTCTCCTCCTCTTCCTTCAAACTTCTCTCCCACCCATCCTTCCTTCTCCTCCAATGACAGGCCTCCTTCTATCCTGTACCTGCCTCACCTGTATTTTACAAATTCAATGAGGAGGTTCTGGTGAAGTCACCTGATTGTGACTAGGCAGCTGTCCTTGGGGCAGTGGAATTAGCATCAAAATATAGATAACTTCAGTGCAAACCACAACAAAAGGCCACGTCATCTATTTTAAAGAAGAGTGTTTTCCACTAGGTTTTTGAAGTGGTAGCCCAGGCTGGCCTAAGGCTCCAATCCTCCTGCCCCAGCACTGCCAGGAACCTGCACCTGTGGCTGCCATTAAACCTGGGACCTACACCTGCTGCTGTCACCCCACCTGGCAGGAGATCTGTCCTGCCCAGAAAGCTGAGCCGGAACCACATTGAAACTCATGGACCCAGGCTTCATGTGCATGAAAGGTACCTGCTGTTCTCACAGAGTGAGTCAACCTAGCAACAGGGCTATCCATGCTTGGGGACCATCCTTGCAAGCTTTGCTGTAAAATAAAGAAACCACTTACCATCGATATCGGAGAGGCCTAGGTCTGGTGGATTTAAGTCATGCCCTTCCAGCATGATAGACTGCAGGTTGCCTGTCCCCATCACTTTGCTCTCTTCTGCCTAAAGAAAGCCAAGGTCAGTGCCATTGAGCAGTGAGGCAGAAGCCCACAACCCTCAGTACTGCGTAAGGCCCCTCGAACTGTTTCTTTTGGGTGTGTGCATGCTAGACCCTCATGGACCCTGAGAGCTCTGCAGCTGAGGTGAAACAGTGCCCGAGCCATTGCGGTGAATGCACACATTTGGTTTTGGAGCTGGGCCACCTTTTGACTTTTGGTGAGTGCAGAGACACTGTTGATTGAGACTTTGGTGAACAGGATGGCCCCTGGCCAAGTCAGCAGTCAGCAGTATCAAAGCTGAGCAACCAATTTTTTATATTCCATTTTGTCATTGCTGGTCATTGTTCCTGATGCCACAGCACATGGCTGGTCTCAATCTCCCCATGTGGCCAAAAAGCCTGAACTGATATTGCCTCTGTTAAGTCCGAATTCCTCGGCCTTACTCAATTCGGGAAGGAGAGGCACCCAAGAATGACAAGAGACCCAGTTCGATGCAAAAGCAACAAGCTGTATTCGGGCAGAGCTCTGGACCAATAGAAACCTCAAGCAGGAGGCAGAGGGATTGACCCCGAACCACAAAAGCACAGAGTTTATATAGGGTTTTGGAGAAGGCACAGGAAAAAGATGGTGGGGAGATACATGATTGGTCCTTGCGCTTATTCAAACTTAAGCAAGTTTTGAGTGGGCAAAAGGGATATCTGGGGTCCCACAGATGTTCTTTGTGGCTTTTCTCGGAACTGTGGGTACAGGGTGGAGGAGGTCGTTTTCTCGGAACTCACCCTTGGAGTATAGCTATCTAATCTCATGGCCTCCGAGTTCCTGGAACACAAACCCCCTGGTACATGAGTCATGTCAGAATCAATTTGTACAGGCTGAAAGCCAGGTTCGGGCCTGGAGAGGGTGGGCAACAGGGACGAGTTTTTGAACATTTCACCTCCCCCTTCCCAAGGGATGTAATTTCTGCAGAACCGTAGCAAGCAGGAGCTCCTGGCCATTCCCTCCCTGTTCTCTGGATCTGCAAGTCGTTCTGTGGACTATAGCTATGCCCTCATAAACTCTGTCCCAGGATGCCTTAATAAACACTTGAATCATTCCCATTCTTATAGAGACCCCATGATGGCCAGTTTTGAATTGATACCTGACAGAATCTATAATCACCTGGGAAATGAGGGACTGTCTGGATCAGACTGGCCTATGAACATGACTATGCGTGGCTGTCTTCATGCTGTGGGAGATGCCAGACAGCCTCTTTTCTGACCCTAGAGTCCCTATACCCAGTCACTTGTCCCTTCTACAGCCAGGCCCCACAACCTGTGGTTCTGGCTCCTAGGCACTGTGCTGGACTTCCTTCCCTCAGGTGGCTTCTCTCCTTTGGCTGGTACAGAAACCTGTTATGAGGACAGGAACAGAGAGTTAAGAGGTCAAGCCATCTTCCAGTTGATGTTCTTTCTCAGAGGTCAGTGGGACACTTAAGAGTTTTGTGTATACATTTGGTTAAGCAGGGGATAATCACATGCATCAGACACAGGAAACTAACAGCACATCTACCGGACCTCCTTCAACACCTGGGCACCTCTTCCGGCCTGTGCTTCTGTGTGCTGAAGCCTGGGGACCAACTTCCTGTAGTGTTCCCAGCATGACTATACACATTACTACGCTGGCATAAATCCTCAAAGCTTGCAAACAGCAACAGGGCTACAACAGGAATGGTTCTATGTCAACAGATTCCACAGATCAGCAAGCAGAAGCATGGTAGGGGTGGTGCTGTGGTTCACAAGCTTCTCTTTCATCACTAGAGCAGGTGACACACTGAAGAAAACAAGAAGGCAGCAGGATGGAACGGGAAAACTAAAACCCAGTCCTTGCATTAAACACCCAAGCATATTCAGACAGGAAGAGAGAAGTTTGCCAAGAATGAGGGCCACTCTGGGCATCCATCATCAATAGCCCTGGCTGTCTAGGCCATCCTCAGATCCAGGAGTCTCCAGGCTGGTAACAACCAGGCCCTCATGGGCACTAAGAGCATTAACCATGAAGAATAGAACAAGATCTCTGCCTCTTGCCTGCCTGACAGCCAAGCATGTGTTTACCCTGGTAATGCTCACGCTGGGACTCCTGCTAGATATTGAGATATAGAGAGCTGGTAGTTGATTAGACCCTGTTCCAAAAGGAAGATACCGGATATTTCACTCTGGCACCCTTATGCGCATGAATGGTTGCACAAGCTGTCAGAATCTCTCTCTCTCTCTCTCTCTCTCTCTCTCTCTCTCGCTCTCGCTCTCGCTCTCGCTCTCGCTCTCTCTTTCACACACACACACACACATACACACTCTCAAAGTTTTGAAGCACAGCAGCAGAAGGATCTCTGGAACTCTAAGCCTATCCAGCCTAATCTGTATGAGAGTTTTTTTTTTTCTTTCTTCCTTTCTTTTTTTTTTTTTTTTTTTTGTAGACAAGGTGTAGGGTGACTGAGGAAGGTTGCTGCTGTCCATCTCTGGCCTGCATGTGCATGCATACAGACACATGGACACATGCACACACTGAGTACCTCTCATCCAAAACCTGAAATCTGAAAACACTGAATTTTTAAATCCAGGCATTCTCCTGCCCTACACCTTCACTCAGGAATTGGAGATGAGGCCTTGTAAGAATCCTCAACCAGTGAGACTGGCCTGGACCTTCTGAGATTCATTCTGCCCCAGGAGAAAACAGTAGGTGTTATCAGGACAACATAGATACTCAAAACCCCAACCTGATGCAGGGACACCTGCTGGGGTAGGAGAAGACTCAGCATCAGGGTCCTTGAACGAAAACATCACATGTGAACACACGGGGGCGCTGTGGCTATGCCTTCAAGGCATCTTCAGCAGCAGCTTAAATGAACCAGGGATATCTTTGGGAACTATCTTTGGGAATCTGCCTAAAGGGTGATATGAGAATTCCTTCGCTAAGGCTTGGTCACCAGATGCTGCACTGGAAACCCTTGGACCCCCGTCACTCTTCTTGGAGTACAGTCCAGGCAGAGGAGGAACACAAAACATTCTGATTATAAACTGAGTTTAACAGATAATCCAGAACCTGAAGGCCACAGGCCCAAAGGCCTGCACTGCAGGGATGACCACACACTGCGGTGGTGAGGTGTCACTTCAGGGATGACCAGGAAGCTGATTGAGCTCCTCAGGACACTTCCTGTCCTGAATGTGCTTCCCTTCTAGGTGGGCACTGCAGCTTTCAGGGTGCTGGAGGACTGTGTGGGCAGCAGTAAAAATTGCTAGTCTTGTCATTCACAGCTGAAAATATCATACAGAACATTCCAGAAGTGAACAGCACCTAAGTGGGGCCTTTCACAGCATTCTGGGTAGGATGGCAAAAAGCCCTATGACAATTTTGCCTGTGATCAATACCAAATATCCGCTGTCAATGCCTATCTCTTAGGAGCCACCTGGATGATCCAGGGGATGGTCCTGAAGAAAAGACTTCACAAAATAGAGGTCCCAAAAGCAAGGGGACCAGTGAAGAGGTACAGGGGCTATAGACCATGGAGACTTACATATGCTGACTCTACACTACCCAGACTCGTCACTGTGTCCAAGTCTGGATGTCACAGAGGCACCTGACAAAGGCCCCAACAGTGTCGTACAGAATTCGACTGGCTGCCTACTTGCCCTCCACCTCACCCACTCCAAGTGTCTCTGGGAGTAAAGGACTTCACCACCGCTTTTGTTTTCTTGTCATATTGCAGGTACTGTGACTCGACCACTCTTCCTCCTGAGGAGACACATTGTTCGTCATAGATCATGACTACTGCACCAGGAAGACCCAGAGCATAACCAGGATCCTACAGTGAAAAGCAGGACTGGCCCTTCATGCTGAATGACAGGAAAAGCACCCAGACTTCTATTCGCTGCAGACTGGATTCTTCAGCCTTCCTGTTATGAACAGGGCAACAGTAACCTTCACAGGATACTTAGTGTTTATAAAACATTTATAGAATGCATCTTGTATATAGGCCCTTGGACTAGGAGCCGGCATCAAGACATCAAGTAGGAGGAAGTACAGAAACATTCTAGAAAGAGAGAGGCAGGGGCCAGTGGGATGGCCCAGTGACTGAGGACCAGAGTTCAGTTCCCAGCACCCACATGGAGGCTCACAATCATTTATAGAATCAGATCTAGGGGGTCCTATGACCTCACTAGCTCCCAAGCAGCTACATGTGTGCGTATTAGACACTTCTCACTCACCATGAAACAACCTAAGCAACAAAACATCCCATGCCTTCTCAGATGAGCCCATCCCTGAGGAAGCCTTATTTGTTCTGGGAAGGCTTAGCCTTGTTTTATAGGACATCTTATTCCTCATATCAGCAGAGAGGAAATAAAAAGAAAGATCGAGCCCTGGAACCCTAGAGGATACTGCCATGATGTCACTGCTGTGCTGGCATAGGTTTAGGGATCTCTCCAAGATCCATCTCAGTAGTCTAGATCTCAGGGAATGATGTAAACGGCCAACTGAGTTTGCCCAGAGCTTGCAACCATGAAAAAGCTTGGAAAACACAGGCCACATGTGGCATTCTGATCCTGGGTCAATTCAATCCTCTTGAGCCTACAGATAAGACAAACAGGCACACTGGCTTGAGTGCACAGACCAGATCTCAGAGCCTGTTTGCCAACCACAGAACACTCTAGATCCCTCCTCTCAGCTGGACCTTGTTCCTCTACACCTCATCCACCAAGCTTTTCAAGAAATGAAGCTAGCAGGTTAATACAACAACAAACTGAAGGCAAGAAGAGCCTTCAGCAGCCCAGTGGCAGTGAGGTGAGTGCATAGGTCTACTGTCCCTGCACCGTCAGTACCTGGGAGAGCCATAGCCACCTATTCCCTTCAGAGGTGAGGACAATTATGCCTACAATCTTGCTCCTTCGACAATTCCTGCCTTGACCATTGGTGGGACCCTCATGAGACTCAATCTGATGCAAGCCTCCTCACACACTTTGGCTTCCTTTCTGGCTGCTGGAGCTTGGACCCTCTGGCCTGGCCTAATGTAGGATCAGCAAGGTCCAACTCTGCCAGGCCTCAGCCATCCCACATTGTGGGCCCTGCTTCACTCCTAGGTGTATTCTTTTCCCACAACTCCCCAGTCTCTCCCTCATCCCTAATTCCCCTTGCCTCCTAGGTCCATCCCTTCAGTCTCTGATGGAGACTGTCTGGGAAGGACAGGAGCCCCTCCCCTAAGATACTCTCCTACCCCATGCTGCTGGGCTCTGACAACTCCGCCCTTGGGCTGACTCAGCTCTATAAGACACAGCCTGCTGCTCCCCTTCCCCTGCAACCCACTTCCTAGCTCTGCTTCACACAAACACTCTAAGATCTCTACACTGGTTCCCCATTCTATTTTGCTCCCTCTCTATCCCCCAGAAGCTCTACTGAACTCTCTTAGCACAGCAGGACCCCACCAAGACACTGCTCCTGAACCCAGCAGCCATCTGCAGCCCAGGACATGGAGCCACCAGCAGCTTTGGTCCAGGACTCAGGGCTCCTTCCTCCCTCAGTAGTGAGTCCAGGCTGAGACAGTCTGGCCTGCTGCTGGGTCCCTGAAACCCTCAGTGTCACAGCCTCTGGGCACTCTGAGCCCTATTCCTTATTGCTAGCTAGTAGCTGCCAAGTCAGAGAAACATGGGCCTCACTGGCTTTCTGGTGTGCTATGCTGCTTTCCCTGCATGGTTGGTATGTCTGCATGCTAGGATTATGTCTGGAACTAGACCTGCAGGTAACATCTGGTGGGTTGCCCAGGCTGTCCTCCTACTCCTGTTCTCAGGAGATGCTCCTGACTAAGCCTCCCAAGTGCTGGGATGACAGGTATGTTGCCACCATGCCGGCTAGGGATCTTCAGGTGAGATGAAAGACTGGAATCTGTGGTCCTGGTTACGTCCAACAGTGGGGACACCAGTGTTCTGAGCAGTCTGTCATCTTGGACTTACATTCCATGTAGTTCACATGAACACTGTGAGATTTCTGCACTGGTTGCCTGTTCTCATTTGAAACCTGTCTGCAGATATCTAACAGTGGGAGTCTCCATGAAGTTTGTGTCACCCTGAGGATGTGGCTATACTAATAAAATCAGACAGCGTACAAACATAGCCGAGGTTACAAACAAGACTACCAGGCTGGGGCCACTAAGTGATAGGGTGCTACTCTGGCATGGTGAGGGCCCAAGTTCTGTCCTTGTCAACTTAATAAGCAAGCAAACCAACATCTGCTGGGGATGTAGCTCAGTGGTTAAGCACTTCCCTAGCATATGTGAGGTCCTGGGCTCCATCCCTAGGACTAAACCCTCAACCCCTACCCAAAACTCAGCAGGTTGAGGCATCACTGTCAAACCTGAGGGCTTGAGTTTGATTCTCAGGCCCTCTCTGATACAAAAAGAGAACCCCCCCCCGGTTTGGGTTTGACCCCCACATGTGTGTCATGCCTGTCCCATGTCGAGAGTATAATTAAGGAAAGCATGAGTAAGTGGTTGAGAAGCACTCACTGCTCTTGCAGGAGACCTGAATTTGCATCTCAGAACAAACTGCATGTGGCTCAGAAGGTTTCAGGGTAGAACTGGATATGTGACCCTGTGCTAACAGCACTGTCCAGAGTGGGGAATGCAGCTTCTGAAGTGGAATGCAGGCCTGGCCTCCAGACCTCCACCTTCAAGGCCTCTCTTGAGAGCCTGATGCCATGGCAAAAGAGACTCCATCTTTCCAGACGACCACTGTAGTCAAATGACACCTCAGTGATGAAAACTATCAGTCCCCAAAGGCATGCCACTAAGCAGAGATAGCCTCAGTCTTGCACCTCTGCCCACCCCTAGTTCTTCGTGTCAATAACTCAATCCTTTCATGAAGTAGATGGCAATACTTTGAGGCAGGAGGATCAGGATTGGCCAATCTGGGCTCTATGAGACTCTCTCCCAGAAATCAGAGCTAGCAAGAAATTCAGCATGTAAGCTCTTTGTAACCAAGCTCAATGACTCAGTGCAGAGCCTGGGACCCCACATGGTAGGATAAAGTGACTCCCATGGTTTTTCCTCTACCTTCAACACCCATGCTTGGCATGCACACCCCTACAATGAGATTAATACACATGGAACAAAAAAATTAAACAGAAACATTAATGAAGACAATGCAGATAACCCCCCTTTTTTTTAAAGGATCCTGGGCGCCCTCACTTTTCACTTTACTTCCCTTTGTCTTGGGAACCACACCTGCACCAGAGGCAGCAGGCTTTCTGCAAGAAAGACTGGAGAAATGTACTGTTCATCCAGCCAGAGAGCTGTGTAAAGACCAGAGCCTTCTGCCTTTTTCTGATAGTGGGAGCTGGGCCCAAGTGTGGGCTGCTCCTACTAGAGGCACCAGAAGAAGAGTACCATCTTCCTCGCACCTTCCCTCAATCCTCAGATGATTCTCTTTCAGAAATGGCTCAGAGCCTCTTAGGACAGAGAGGGACCAGAGCTTCCCCCAAAGCAAGATCCCTGTCTTATCTGACAGGTATGAGGACTTAGGGATGGGACAGAGGATTTGACAAGGCTACATGTAGCACAGGGACTGGGTTAATAATGCAATCAAAGAGGAAAGAAACCTGGAACATTCCTCACCTGTTCTTTTGCTCTATTCATAGGGATGAGGTAGCAGTGTGGGGTAGAGGACTATGATACAACACAGCCTTCTCTGCAAATGGTAACTTTTCTAGGTTGCCTGGCCACTATGGCCAGCAACTCTTCAACTTTGCCATTCTACTACCAAGGCTAACATGACTGGTGGACCAGGTAGCAATAAGACTTTACTGACTTAGCGACATTTGGAATCACACAATGATCATGTGTCATAGAAGAGTTTTTTTTTTTAGAAAAGGATTAAAAAAAACTATTTATTCTGTCCATATGAGTACACTCTCCCTGTTTTCAGACACAGCAGTAGAGGATATTAGATGAGATTAGAAATGGTTATGAGACACAATGTGGTTGCTGGGAATTGAACTCAGCTCCTCTGGAAGAGCTTAACCACTGAGTCAGCTCTCCAGCCCCAGTATATTGTATTTTCAATATTGTTTGTCTTTATTTCTTTTTTCACCTATGTCTGTATGGTGTTTCTGTGAGTACAAGTGCTCACGTGTCCCTGTATATACCATGGTGCCCGTGTAAAGTCAGGGACAACCTGAGCATAGGTTCTCACTTTCTACCTCTCATCCATGGCTGTGTATGCTAGGCTAGCCCTTCCCCCTAATCCTAGAGACTGTCTACTTTAGGCTCTTATCTCCCTGTGGGAAATGCTGGATGACAGACACTATTGCATCCAGTTTTATGTGGCTTTTAGGGACCTAAACTGTTGTTGGGCTTGTTCAGTATGACAATAAATCCCATTTCATAGCCCTGGCTGGGCCAGGCAGCTCACAGGTGTTTGCCGCTCTTGCAGAAGACTTGAGTTCAGTCTCTAGCACCCAGGTCAGGTGGCTCACAACCACCTGAGACTTAGATCCAGGGAATTCCAACCTCTTCTGGATTCACCTACATGTTGAAAGCAGGGCTGGGAGCTGGAGGCTTCTGGTGTTGGCTTCTCCCTGCAGCAGGGGGCAAATCATGGGAGAACATGGGACCCTGTAACTCTACAAACTGCAGAAGCTCCTCTTGTCCCTCAGAGTGCCCCAGAGCTTGCCCACCGCTCATGGAGGCTTCAGTAACATGGCCTTGTCCTGACCTGTGTGCACTGTGCATCCTCACTCTCTACCCCCTCCTTTTCGGGGTTGGAAGTCTCAGGTGTAGGAGGCTCCTACCATAGGAATCTTCTCTTAGCATTTCAGCATTTTACATTTTATGTAGTTTGTGGTGTTCCTGTGCCATGATATGCACATGGAGAGCAGTGGACAAAATGTGGAGTCAGTTCTCTAGTTTCACCAGATGATCAATCTGAGGTCATGAGGCTTGGCGGCAAAAGCCTTTACCTGCTGAGCTGTTACACCCACTTGACCTTTACCGAAAATCCTTTGCTGTACACAGTTACATCAGCCTGTGACTCACATCCTCCAGAATCTTATGACTCTCCATGGGTGTGGAGCTCTCATAGTTAGTCAGTGCTAAAGGGGAATGCAGCAAGTCTTTCGGGAACTTAGAGCTCCTAAGGCTTAGGAAAATGTCTGTACTGGGATTAAACTCATGCTGCCATGTAGAGCTACATTTTTCCTTTAAAACTAAACTAAAAGAAAAAAAATCACATTGATTATCTCACTAGATGTTGAAAAAGCCTTTCAGTACATCCAGCACCCCTTTATAGATTTTAATAGATTTGGAGAACTCTTGGATTCAAGAGGCATAGCTGAAAATAAGAAAAGATATATATATATATATATATATATATATACACATATATATATATATGTATGTGTGTGTGTGTGTGTGTGTGTGTGTGTGTGTGTATCTCAAGCCAATAACAACATTAGATTAAATGGAGAGAAAATTAAAGCAAAACACTAAAATCACAAATAGGACAATGGTGTGAACTCTCCTTCTCTATCTATTTAATATAGAACTTGAAGTTCAAGCTAGACCAATAAGACAACTAAAGCTCACCAAGGTGATTCAAATTGAAAGAGACAAAGTCAAAGTATTGCTATTCACAGATGATATTATAGTATACATAAGCAACCCCATAAATTCTACCAGACACTCTTACAGATACCTTCGGTAAAGTGGCTGGATACAGTATTAACTGTATCCGTAGCTCTTCTTTATCTATAAACTGGCTGACAAAGAAAGAAAGGAAACAGCACCCTTTACAATAGCTACAAATAGTACAAAATATCTTGTTAAACTTTAACCAAAAAGTGAAATACATGTACTCCATGAATTTCAAGTGTCTAAAGAAACTTGAGGAATATATCAGAAGATGGAGAGATCTCCCATGCTCATGGATGGGTAGGCTTTACCTAGCGAAAATGGCCATATGACCAACAGCAACCTACAGTTCTCATAAAAATAGCAACACAGTTCTTTACTGAACTTGAAAGAACAGTTAACAACTTCATATGGAAAAGCTACAAACCCAGGATAACTAAACAATCCTGACCAATAAACGAACTTCTAGAGGTATCACCATCCATGACCTCAAGCTGTACTACAGAGAAGTAGTAATAAAAACTGCATGGTACTGGTTATAAACAGACATGATTATTAATTGAACTGAGTCAAAGATCCTGAAATAAACCCATACACCTCTGAAAATTTGATTTTTGACAAAGAAGGCAAAACCATACAATGGAACAAAGACAGCATCTTCAGCAAATGGTGCTGGACTAACTGGACGTCAGCATGTAAAAGAATGGAAACAGATCAGTTTTATCACTGCATGAAACTCAATTCCAAGTGGATTAATTGTAAAAACAGGTACCGTAAGTCTAAAAAAAAACAGTGGGCAATAGCCTTTAACACACTGGTACAGGAGACAACGTCTTGAACAGAACACCAATGGCTCAGTTTCCAACAACAGCAGTAAATAAATGGAACATTTTGAAATGGACAAGCTTCTTAAGATAAAAGACACTGTTATTAGGAAAAATGGCAGCCTATAGATTGAGAAAGTATCTTCACCAATCGTACATCGGACGGAGGGTTAATACCCAAATCTGTAGAACTCAAGAAATTAGAAACCAACAACCCAGTCCCTGACACTACTAATGATATTCTGTTATCATTGCAGAGTAGCTAGAAATTCTGCTCTGAGTGGCTCTACCCAGTAGCAGACAGAAAGAGCTACAGAGACCCACAGTCAAACATTTGCTCGAGCTCAGGGAATCCTGTGGAAGAAGTGGGCAGAAGGATTGAGGGACCTAGTGGGATAGGAAATCCACAGGAAGGTCAGCAGAGTTAACTCACCTGAACCTTTGGTGTCCCAGAGACTGAACCCTCAACCAAAGATAATACATGGGGTAGACTGAGACCTCCTTCCCTTTCCACCCTTCACATATGTAGCTTGCTTTTCACACAAGTCTCCCAACAAATGCAGCAGGAGCTATTCCTGTCTCTGTTGCTTGCCTATGTATCCTGTTCATCTAACTGGGCAGCATTGTCTGGCCTCAATCAAAAAGGTTGTGCCTAGTCGTGCAGTGACTTGATGTGCCAGGGCTGGTAGGGGGACCGAGGGGGAGTGGCTGCTCCCTCTTCTCAGAGAAGGGGAGTGGGAATGAGGGGAGAAGCAGTGTGAGGGAGGGGGTACTGGGAGGATTGGGGGTGGCTGTGCTACAGCTGAGTAATAAATAGACAAATCAATGGGGAAAAAAAGAGCCTAGTTTATACTATTTTAAGAAAAGTGATCATTTACAATATAAACAAAAACAATTTGCATTGCAGGAAACTGTCCTTGGTAATTTTATTTACTGATAACATCTTGCACTCACACAGAATAGAAAACACATGATGTTTTTCTGACTTAGGCTTGTTTAATTTACTTAGTAATATCTCCATGAGATGAATCCAGTTTCCTACAAATGACATAATTTCAATATTCCATATGGTTGAAAAAATCCGCTGTGTATATAAACTTCATCTTTATCTATTCTCTGGTTGTTTAACAACTAGGTAGTTTCCATTATTTACTTACATTTTTTAAAAGTTGCATGTTCTTGAGCATCTCTGAGACCATTGTTTCATTCCTTGTAGAATCATTGTGCTACAGTTGGCCATATCTAAGTAGATAATGTGGATTTGGTTTTCAATAAACACTGTTTTATACACAGCTGTTTAATTTCTTGTAACTCCTCCTATATGAGGGATGGAGTCTTATTTACTTTTCTGTTCATAATGCCTCTGCATAACACATTGAGGGCCTGAAAATTATTTCATGAATATAAATATACATAGATGATCATTTACATAAAAATTTTCTCTATAAATGTTGACTTGGGAGTTTTGTGTGATTACTAAAAAGTGATAGAGCTGGGTCATATAGTAATTCTATTTCTGGTACCTTGAGAAACATCTATACTGATTTTTATGTTGTCTAAAAGAATTTATTCTCCCACCAGCAGTACAGAAAAATTCCTTTTAATTCATACCTTCCTCAGCATTAATGTTGCCTGTTTGCTTGGTGGTTGCCATTTTGAATGAGGTGAGATGGAATCTCACTGCAGAGCCTACATGCTTTTCTTTGGTTACTACTTATTTTTGAACTTTTGAAACTGTTTACTGTATGTTATTACTTTGCTATTTGTCAACTCTTCGAACATTTTATTAGCTTTGCTACTAACTCTTTTGTTTGGTGTCAGGTATTTATTTTTTATTTAATTTTTTACATATCCCAGATCTTGATCCACCATACAACACATAGCTACTAAAATATTTTTCTAATTGGTTAGCTATCTACTCTAATTACTGCTTTTTTCTAGTGTAGAAACTTTTTAATACTATGCAAATCAATTTTTCTATTATATTCCTAGTTGTTGAAATCTTCTCAGAAACACTTTGCGTATGTTTATGTCTTAAACTATTGTCTCCATAGTTTTCTATAAGACTTTCAGGTCTTCTACCATATTCTTTGATGGGGTTGCAACTGATTTTAGTACAGGTGAGAAATAGGCATCTACGGACATTCTTTACATTGGTCATATTAGCTTGCTTAACAATGTGTGATCAACAGACTGTCCTTTTTACAATGCAGGTTTTGGTATAGGTGACACTGTTAGTAGAGAAAAGAACCTGTGACTGGGTAAGTTTTAGTACCATGGGGAATTAGATACTATTATTATCCTGTTAACGTATGTAAAACTCATTCTTAGTAAGTTATTGCTGTACCCTTAGTTCAATGCATTTATCAACCCACATCAAAAAAAGCATCTTATAATAGATGACAACTGATATAGAGACTCTGTTCTGATTAACATACAGAGAGTAAGAGACTTGGTTGCTTGACAATAAATGGGAAGCTGATATCATGCCTCTCCCTCAGTTTCAGGGACGTTCACAGTTTAGGGGACAGAAAGATCATAAGAGCCTGAGGTGGTAGCAGATAATTTCAAACAAGAAGGCAACCAGTACTAAAGGAGTTTTGAAATGCTTTGTGGAACCCTAGTACTGTAGAACTTTCCTAACATAATTCCAGAAAGTGGGTTATAGCTTGTTAAATTGTTGACCAAAGTGGTCCCATAGGGTGGAGGGCGGCAATGGGGGGAGGATGGGGAGGGGAACACCCATAAAGAAGGGGACGGGGAGGGATTAGGGGGATGTTGGCCCGTAAACCGGGAAAGGGAGTAACACTCGAAATGTAAATAAGAAATACTCAAGTTAAAAATAAAATAAAATAAAATAAAATAAAATAAAATAAAAGTGGTCCCATAGACTGACCCACACCAAACATCACAGACTTATTACCAAGAGTATTATTGGTTTCACTTAGCACACTGACAATAAGGTCTTCTTATTAGTATCACTGAATAAAGAGACATTTAGGTAGTCCTAAGAACTCCTACTATCATACACAGTGCAGGAGTCATCTTGCACGATACTAGACTAGAGAAGTGAGTAAAAAGATAAGAAAAATAAAACTAACCTATAGAAAAGTTCTTAACATTTTCTATGGAAAATAATGAATCACCAAGTCCTGATCACTGGGACCCCAAATAATACTAATTCTGTGGAGTTAATTTCAAGTATCCCGTAATGAATTTTTGGTCATTTAGTAATTTTGGAGAATCAGAAATAATTGAGATTCATTTTAGCAGAGGTTGTTTTCCTTTTATCTTAAGTAAAAACAAAAAACAAAAAACAAAAAAACAAAAACCCTGCAATGTGAGCTATCCAATTCTTTTCTCCTTTTTTGCCAAATTTATTTACTTTTATTTTTAACTAAGTAATCTTTACCAATACTGTTTTGTTATCTAGAGAAACGACCTGCGATTGTTCTCATGCTCTGACAGTTGTTTCGAATTTATTTAGACTTTTTGGACATTTTCCTACTTCAAACTTGTACTTTCAAGTCCAGTTGTTCAGGATTAAATGTAAAAATCTCACCAAAATTTCATCTTTGTAACATCTTGCAACAACACCACAACTTAGTCAGCCCTTAGGAGAGTGTCTTGGAAAATTTTTGCTTCTGTTTCCTTGTTTCCCTTTAATGGGAAATCTTGCTGAATACTCACTTTAATGTCTCCTTTATATATTTTGTTAATCAAAACTTTTCACAGCATTAATCTTAATTCAGAAAACTTTCTTTGTTTTTTCCTCTTTTCTTCCCCCTTGATCTTGGTCTCTTATCCTTTCTTTCCAGCTTTCTTTCTCCCAGTTTTCTTCTCAGTCACCGCCTATTTTAATTCCCTCTGAAATTCAACCTAGTTCTTGCTACAGGGCTAGACAATTTTTTTGTTATTCCGTGGACATGTTAATCTTTGTAAACACTAAAGTTGTTTCAATTTTTGTGACTAAAGCGGAAAAAAATTCATGACTCCCAATGGCATCTCAAAAGAAATTGAAGATTGATTTTGGCATTTTAGAGCTCGTTATAATTTACTGTGACAAATGTTCTACCGATCTGAGTCCATGTTACAGGTGTATGAGTAAAGACATTGGATATTGTTAGCATTTCAAGAAATTTAAGGTGAAATTCAGAGATGAAAGCTATAGGACTTCTTTCTTTCTTTCTCTCTTTCTTTCTTTCTTTCTTTCTTCCTCTCTTTTCACCTTTTCTCACTTCTGAGCTTAGTAACTCTTATCTGGAGTTCACTTTGGTGGCCTTTGATAAATAGCTATGGCTCTACATCCCTTATAGATGTGGCCATTGTCCACATCTATAAATAATAACATATGCACTCTATAAATCTTTGACTGTGAAAAAAATACTGTGTTTTATCCAGTTTGTAGTCTTTGAGGGCTGGGAAGAAATACTCATTTTTTCATTCTTCTACATGTATTTATAGAGCACCCCATGCATATGTCAAGCTTAATTGCCTAAGTGCTTTATAAGTTGCTCGGAAGAAAACAGCCAGCATCCCCTTTACATTATAGATGTAACATTAAGAAATATGTAGGATATGAAAGAAAACATTATAAAGAAGCACATAAGATTTTATTTAGTGAGTGAAAGTGTGGGGAGTCCCGGTCATGTGAGACAGTTTTTCATGCTTTTCTATTTGGAGAGTGGACAAAGTGGCAGTAATTAAAAGTATGTAAAGCTGGAGCCTGGGTTATGTGAAGACTGAGGAATAAGGAAGCAGGAAGGTTAGGGTGTGACAATAGACAGAATGGCAGAGTAGAGGAATGAATTTCAGAATAGTTAATTAACATTAAACTTTGAGCGACTCCTGTGTAAATCTACTAATATACAAACTTCCTATACTCACATATAAATAGTTAAATGGAGTTGCCCTACATTTGGGAAAGAATGTTCCTCTTAGACATCATAGGAACTCAAGTTAAAACCCCAACCAGGAATGGACTTGTTTGCCATTTAACGTCCGAAAGACCCCCCCACCCCCTGAATTATAGGCTATTGCATCTGCTGCTGGTTACCTCCAAACTTGATGATTGGACTCTATTGCAGAAAACACCATACAATCAAGTCATAATGTGGAGAAAGAAAGCTGGTATCTCCCTAGTAGCTTATTGTCTACAGTTATTAAGAAATAAAAATCCCATGTCTACATATTTCCTTTTTTGTACTTTCATTTCTGCTTAAATCTTTGCTAATTTCATACATAAAAACAATGGACATCGCTCATGCTCATCCACTTACAATCTGAACCTCTAAACTACCAATTTAAACATGGAGAGCTGAAAAGAATGATATGATATTTCTATGTGTATTATATAAACTCATCATAAGCACTTTTTTCTATCAGCATGATTCAAAGGTTGGTGAGAAATTATTCCTTTCCTCACAGCAATTTTTCAACCCATCCATGTTATTAAAAGATATAGCAGTATGTGACATTTTTTAAAGTTGGTCTTGTCTTATATAACCAGTTGGAAGATGAACCTGGTATTATCCTGTTTTATAGAGTTAAAACTCTAAATATGCTATCACAGGAAAAAAAATAACCGTTTATTTTACTGAAGTATGAATAAAAGTAGCTTCAGTAATGGCTTGACAGGGCAGAATATACCCACTGGCACAATATTGACAATAAGTTTTAGAAGTAACCAACCACTTATGAATTGTTTTAAGCCTTGCTATACAGACATGGTTTTGGGGCCAACTATTGAGGCTAGATGAATCATAGGTCCTAGGAAGGAACACACCACTATTTCTTTTCTGTAGACACAGCATTGATCTCGGTACACATACTGATAGATTACCATATTTGCCAACCATCATCAAAGATGCTCTTTTTAGCAGTAAATTGAGATTAACCTAGATATCTATAGCCAGTCAATGGGTATTGAATTAGAGACTGGGAGTGCTCAGTCTTCTCCAAATCACCCAAGTCTCAGAAATCATTAGAAAAGTAGGGGTGGAAAGATTGTAAGAGCCAGAGGTCACAGATGATTACATTATAACAAAATTTTCAGTATATCTCAAAGAATTCAGTGTTAACAAAAATATGCATAAGAACTGAGTAAAATCAAGCCTGAAAAACATCAACATGAAAGGGATAACCTGATCATGAATTCTACCTGTATCTGAAAACTATTGGCAGTTTATAGATAACTTGAAAAACAGGGTCAGTTTCAAGGATGCAGCCGCTGAGAAGCTACCTACTCTCAAGTTTATGATCCACATATATGTGTACATACAAGAAGTTCTGAGTGAACTCAGGGGGTTAAAAATGGAAATGAACAAATGAATTAAAGGGTGAGTAGTGGTAAAAGGATGGGAGAGAATTTGAGGGAAAGACATCAGGGATAAACTTCATTATAACCCATTGTATACGTGTATAAAATTCACAAACAATAAAAGAAAATTGTATACCTCTAATAAGCCAATGTCATTACTATTGAACTAATTTGTAAGTTACATAGCAACAAAGCCTGATCTCTTGGGAAAACACTTGGCAAGCATAAGCCTTTCAATTTTTAATGAGGTCTTTAAGATGAAAAACTCTTAAAAGCCTCCTAGGTCAGTGTCAGATGGCTCTCATGACATCAGTAGTTGCTGTCTATTAACCTCTGTGATAGAAAAGGCATTCTGGTAAACATCTGCAGCAGAAATCATGATTGAGACTCATGGCTTCTTAGAACCTGGAGGAATGAGGACTCTAGATTCCCCGCTTCAAATTTAGTTCCCTCACCACCAAAGAGCCAAACCCAGGAACAACAGAATAGGTTTTGTTTCCTCTGAACTCTATACCTTTACAGTTCATCCATGGTATGTGCACTGGCCCTTCTGTGAGAGTATAGACTCAGTAAGGTCCCTTGCGCTGTTCTCATGAACAAAGGTAAGTGTTGAATTGGATGCATGAATTTCATTCCCTGAAACTAATTATGAGAGAGACCCAGTGAGTCTTTGATGTAGTTTGTCCCTTCTCTTTTGTGATTACCACTGAGCTTTAAGTAGAAGGTAGATTGTCAAGGTAGATGTAGAAATGAGATGCTACAGAGACAATAATAATCATTGCTTCCATGAAAATTATTCCCTACGAAATTGCCTTTCATATATTTATCTGCACATTAAGTTCCATAAAATGTGGGAGGCAAAGGAACAAAGAAGGGCGATCTTGAAGTTATCGTATTCTGGTTCTTAGTCTTTCTTTAATGTTATAGGCTGAAGAGGGTTGTGTTCAGGTTACAACTTTTACTGTTCTTGCAGATCCAACCTAAGGAAGAATGACTTTAGGAAATGTCTCTTCAGTGAAAGAATTTATCCTGCTGGGCCTCACACAGAAGCCGGAGCTCCAGCTGCCTCTCTTCTTCCTCTTCTTGGGAATCTATGTGGTCTCTGTGGTGGGGAACCTGGGCTTGATTGTTCTGATTGTTTTGAGTCCTCACCTGCACACCGCCATGTACTACTTTCTCTTCAACCTCTCCTTCACAGATCTCTGCTACTCCTCTGTCATAACCCCCAGAATGCTGGTGGGTTTTGTGAAGCAGAACATCATCTCTCATGCTGAGTGCATGATTCAGCTCTTTTTCTTTGCCTTCTTTATTATTGATGAATGCTATATTTTGACAGCGATGGCCTATGACAGATATGCTGCCATCTGTAAGCCCCTGCTTTACCAGGTCACCATGTCCCATCAGGTCTGCCACTTGATGATTGTGGCGGTGTATGTAATGGGGTTTGTTGGTGCCATGGCCCATACAGGTAGTGTTTTAAACATGACCTTCTGTGATGGCAACATCATCAATCACTATATGTGTGATGTACCACCTCTCAGGAAACTCTCCTGCACAAGCACCTCCAGCAATGAGCTGGTGGTTTTCATTTTTGTGGGTGTCAATGTAATAATACCTACATTGACTCTCTTTGTTTCTTACACCTTGATCCTTTCCAACATCCTCAGCATCCATTCTGCAGAAGGTCGCTCAAAAGCCTTCAGTACCTGTGGCTCCCATGTAGCAGCTGTTTCTCTTTTCTTCGGAGCTGTAGCCTTCATGTATTTTAAGCCTTCTAGTGCACCTGTAGATGAAGAGAAAATCTCTACCATTTTTTATACCATTGTGGGTCCAATGCTGAATCCTTTCATCTACAGTATAAGGAATAAGGATGTCCACATTGCACTGAGAAAAGTTTTGAAGAGAATTCTTTTACCTAAGTAGAATGTGTACTTTTTATGAATGTATTTGCTAAGAAATATGATGTTTACGACTAGTGAGAAGACCGGAGAAGTAGTTCATCGTTAGAACATTTGTTTACATTCCTATGGCTCTGAGTTTTCCCCAAAATTTTGTAAACTAATAATTTGAACAACTAAAAAAACAAATATTTCAAAACAATATTTTGAAAATAGTGTTGAATCAAAATTATTTGAAACTAAATTAATTATTGAGGAAATTTCAGAAGTGAAAACAGTGAATGATGATTAACCCATTTTTTAAGGAAGAGAGAATAGTTTACTGTAATTTTCCAAAATCATATTTATCTTTCTCAGTATTGAAGACTGAACAAGCATATTTGTGTATCTATCTATCAGTACAGTTTTCTCTATCCTTAGAAATCATGAAGATTTATCTAAAAACCACCAAATAATATTGTACTTAGAAATGTAAAAGTCAAGAATTTTTTTACCTGTATATATTTATTTTATTATTTTTTAGTCTGTGTGTGGGGGCGTCATATCCTGACCCTTTTTCATTCTTGGCAAGTATCTGTCCACATGGCTACATCATTTTTTATTGGATTTTTTAAACTTATATTTCAAATGTTATTCCCTTTCCTGATTTCCCAGACAAAAGCCCCCTATCCCATCCCCCTCTCCTTCTTCTATAAGGGTGTTCTCCCATCCACCCTCCCGTTTCCACACCCTCCCCCAACATCTCAATTACTACTGTGGTTTGTTACATTTACAAGTTTTATGTGGCTATCTCAGAGACAGTGTCTCACTTCTTCACTTAGTAAACCTCTGGTATGATTTAAAGGAGATTTCAATTTAAAGACTTTTTTGCTTCCCATAAGCCTGAAGTCAGGAGATGATGTGAATGCCCTTTCAAATTTTGTCTATTTCATCATCTTAAAGCAGTTTCATTAAGAGGAAGTAAAAAGTCTATTGTAATTCTGCTGCACTGAAACAGTAACTTTCATCATTCATGATAAAGGGAACCTACACTAGGTTTTCCCCTCATGGAATTGAGGGCATATTTGTGAATATAGGGACTTGCTATGTCTTCATTGGATAGATTATGACTGTAAGTTCACTATGTGATGGCGAACATTATATTTTAAGTTTAACTCACTGTGTTCAATAGATTTATGAAACAAAATTTTCTCTAGACTGAAAGCTCCATGGGCCCAAGTGTAGATGGAAAGTTAAGGAATGTTAAGAACTCCTTCTGCTCAGTTATAAGGAAAGTGTTGTTTATCACAACAACGGTCAAAATGTCAACCACTGCTCCTGCTTCTGTAACCAAAGATTGCTTGTTCAAAATAACCATGAAGTATGCCAGACATATGTTTGCTAAAAGCTGTGATTATGCTGACACATGGCTGCACTTAGACAAGGATACATGTGTGTATATCAACAGAATGTAACCCCCTGACTGCAGGATGTATGTCTGCACATAAATGGAATGTAAGCATATGTTTTATTGCCATTATAAAGCCCTGTCTTACGTGGCTTGGCATGACATCATGGAAATGCCGAGTCCTAGGAATTAGGACTCAGACAACAGCTGGAGCTACCAGTTTTTATGACTTGTTTTGCAGTCCTGAAGGTTCTCACTCTGGGGATATATATACACACACATATGAGAAACCCAGTGCTTGGGGAAAATCACCAGCAGTTTCTCCATGCCAAGAATGTGGAAAAGAAATATCTATATGTCTTCATATGTCTTTAACAGTGTAGTCTAGCACCCTGTCTGTAGCATGCTTTTTGGTGGAATTAAGGAAAGGCTGTGCCCAGAGTTAATTTTCAAGTCAGAAGCTCAGTCTAGACACTGCTCACCCTCATTGTTTAGTTCCATAAGGACTCTTGGCCTGGGTACAGAGAAATTGGGATGCTCCTTACCTGAGGGAGCTGCAGCAAAAATTGAGATGATACTTGGCTGCCTAGTATATGAATGAAGTTGTCCCCTAAATGTTTGTTTTGATATGATTTCCACTGACTGAATGAACTCTGTCTTTTTAAGCTTCTGTTTGATCAACATGTATTCTTTTTATGGTTTGCTCATAAGTTTGTTGCAGTGTTGAATAGTTTTTTTTTGTTGTGTTGCTTACTGCACTTGAGAACATTAAAACAATGGGTCAAATCTTTGATTCATCAAACAGATGATATGTGTTGTTCTGTATTTGTTAATTTCAATTTTATTGTCTCTGTCTCTTGCATGTGTTTTTGTGATCTCGTTGATCTTTTCCAGTTACAGACAGACATAGAAAACTGTGTCTTGATGCTGCTGGTTCCCAGAGCTTTCTACTCTCTCTGTTTTATGCACCTCTGTCTGTTTTGACCTACTGCAGCTGCCTCACCAGGGTCTCTTATCTCTCAGGTTTCCCTTTTCTCTACTATCTCTGATTCCTGTCTCTGGTCACGGGATTCAGTCATGTAGCAGTTCAAGTGATGTTAGACATGGGTAATATTAAAATGTTATTTTATGTTGTTGTACTTTATTAAAAAGCTAGCTCTGGAGTTTGAATATAGCTTCTTCTACTCCCATCCTGTTGCAAGCATGCTTATTTAAAGTTTCTTCCAAATTCATGTTTTATGTCAGGTGAGCCACCTGACTTTGTGAGAAGTAGAGAAAAAAAAACAGATCAAGAGAAGGCACTGTGTGCTTTAATACAGCTAAAATGTAGACTATTCATAATGGGGATTGTTGGTACTCCTCACAATTTTGGTTTCATGTAGCGCTCTAAGACTTTTGCTGCATTATCAACTTTATCGCAAGATTTGTAAGATTATTGCTTAAACTCTTTTTAAGTCCATTGAATATGGCTTAACTTTTGTAAAATCTATAACACAATTTTTATTTAAACTTATATTAAAAGGCTTTGATAATTGAATATTTACTAATAGATATTCTTTATTTATTACAACATAGTACATATATAACTTAAATTTACATCTAATTGTAAAGAAAAGAAAAGCATCCCAAATAATACCTATGCAACTTCACCACCATCTTGATTAAAGTGACTTTATGATATAAACCAACTAAGGAGGGAAAAACTGGTCTCAAAGACTTTCAAATTAGGATGGGTTTTTATCCTTAAGCTAAAAATAAAACATGTAGAAAAAAATCATTAAAAAAGAGTTTACGGAAATAGGATTTTAAAATAATGCATATTTACTAAGACATTAAAATGCATATACATGCATTTATATACAAAGATTGAAAATAAAAATGAAATGCCTTACAAATGGGAGTACATAGGCAATTATCTTTTATCTTAGCCATGTTCTTTACTGTAATACCTAAGCAAACAGTAGCATTTGGGAAACAACATCGAAGGGGCTATAATAATTAAAGATGTAAATAAAAGGTTTTAATAATTTTATTCCTCAAATATAGAAATATAAATGAGACTTTATTTACTATGCTCAGTAACTTTTTACTCTATTTTTTGAAAAAGGCTAAATATCATGTCTTCTGGGTGTTAGTGTGTCTCAGAATATTGACAAAACCAAAATGTTTGTCTTTGAATATCCACAAAATTCAATAGGTCAAAAAACTTCTCTGGTTTTATATCTGCAGAGATTCTTCTAGTTATTTTACAAACTCTATTTTTCACTTTAAATAGAGGGCTATGGCTAGATACATACCTGAGTTAATAGAATGCACCTGCTCAGAACCCAGAGTAGCAGACCTTATAAATCTATTTAAAAATTGTTAAGACAAAACTACTGCTAGAAGAAAATCCAAGTAGAAAAGGAGATGGGGAAAGCTGTTTCATGGAAGAGATCAGTCCAAGTCACATATACACCCTTCCCCCTGCTTAGGGATACTTGCCTTTGACCAGGTTTTTTGATGCCTACCTGATAGTCACTAGCAGGGACTGACATACATTGTCAGGTATTTTGAGTGAAAAATACAAGCTGGATCCAGTGGTGGGGGCCTGTTAGTCAGCCCTATTATGGGCAAAAGAGTGGATCTGGCCTTGATGGAAAAGGCACAGTTGAGCCAATCCTGAGGATGTGAGGGCAGGAGAGCTGACTTTGGATGCAGACACGATGTCCTCAAGGGCATGATGGCAGGAACGCTGACCTTGCCTCTTGAAGTGAGTAGCTTTGAGAGAATTAGCTGGAGCTGTGTTGGAGAGCTCCTGTTGATGGTGCTGATACAGAAGACTCAGTGGTCTGACCAGCTCAGCTCCCATCCATGCACAGATCCAGAACTTCAAGTCAGCCAAACCCCATATCTATATCATCTGTTAACTCTCGGAACATATGGAAGGACTAGGCTAGTTCTACTGATCCAAAGCAGCAGGATCTCCATGACATAAAACAACAACAGGATAACTAGGAGGAGGCCCAGTGAGGATCCAATGTTGATGATGTCACAGAAGCCAGACTCATTGCAATGAACATGTGCAAGAGAAGGTATGCAGACAGAGGGATAGACTGTGGGGGCACCCTGTGGAGATACACTGTGGGGTCACATTGTGACACACTATGGCCTCCATGACAAGCATTTCTATGCATTGTTTTATTTTGTTTGTTTTTTTTTTATTTTTATTTGGGAGGAGGTTACAAGAGTAAAGTCCTTCCATATGTTCCCAGAGTTAACAGATGATATAGAGTAAAGGACAGAATTGAGGTGATGGGAGATGATAAGGATTGGGGTACATGATGCAAAATTCACAATGTATCAATAACATTTTGAAAACAGAGAAAATATGGCTTACAAGAGACCACCAGAAGTTTAATGTCTTGAGCTAGGGTCTGGACAGAGTTTTATATAGACTAAGATGGCAGAGATCTGTATCATTATAGATAAAGAATAATAGACACTGGGGGAACAGATGAATGACTTAGGATGCAAGGGATAAAAGAGAAATTAGAAATGGGAAGAAGTCTAAGAGAAGCTAAGAATTAGGGTTATATCTAGGAGAATCATGAATTGAGGAATGATGCAGCAAGATAATGCTCAAAGCAGTTTGGCATAAGGCTTATAGAATACTTTTCCTTACCTAATGTCTATTCAGGCTAACAGAAACTTCCTTAAGAAAGTAGGTCTGCCGGATGATCAAAATGTGAATGCTTCACTCCTTCTTTAAAAGGGGAACAAGAATACCCTTGGTAGGGAAGAGAGAGGCAAAGATTAAAACAGACACAGAAGGAACACCCATTGAGAGCCTGCCCCACATGTGGCCCATACATATACAGCCACCCAATTAGACAAGATGGATGAAGCAAAGAAGTGCAGGCAGACAGGAGCCAGAAGTAGATCTCTCCTGAGAAACACAGCCAGAATAAAGCAAATACAGAGGTGAATGCCAGCAGCAAACCACTGAACTGAGAATAGGACCCCCATTGAAGGAATCAGAGAAAGAACTGGAAGAGCTTGAAGGGACTCGAGACCCCTTTTGAACAACAATGCCAAGCAACTAGAGCTTCCAGGGACTAAGCCACTATCTAAAGACTATACATGGATTGACCCTGGACTCTGACCTCATAGGTAGCAATGAATATCCTAGTAAGATCACCAGTGGAAGGGGAAGCCCTTGGTCCTGCTAAGACTGAACCCCCAGTGAACGTGATTGTTGGGGGGAGGGCGTCAATGGGGGGAGGGTGGGGAGGGGAGCACCCATAAAGAAGGGGAGGGGGAGGGATTAGGGGGATGTTTGCCTGGAAACCGGGAAAGGGAATAACATTTGAAATGTAAATAAGAAATACTCAAGTTAATAAAAAAATACTTAAAAAAAGAATTAATCAACACCAAATACCATACTTGAAAAAATTCTAGTCTAAACTGAAAAAATAATTATAAAATAATCATCACACAGAATATTCTATTTTGCTACAAAATTGTATTTATATTGTCATTCTCTTATATTTCTGTACAACTGAGGAATTAACTTTTATATGTCAAATGTATAAGTCTTGTACTCTTTAAAATAAATTAATTCTTAGGCAAAATAAAAATGCAGCTAAGAAGTCAGAAGTTTAAAAAAACCCCAAATACCTCAAATTCCAGACCCTGCCCTGTACCTGTACTAGCTGACCATAAAGTTAGATTAAAATCTTAGAGAATAATCTTGAGAATCAGGAAGCTTCTCCCAGGAACTGATGGACCATAAAGTAAACAATCTTGAGAAACAGGGAAAAAAAAAAAAAGAAGAAAGTAGGTCTGGCCTCTTTGTCTTTGCTGACTTTGTTAAACTTTAGGTATTTGTATAAACTGAGTCATAAAATAAACTGTGGTATTCTGTAATGATGCAGTATGAAAGAACGAAAATAAGATTTTCATTCTTTCTATAGGCTTTACTATAGAGAAATCTTACTTCAGCAACATGGGTGGTCTGGCAAGAGATGGTATCCAAATACCTTCTCTGTCTGTGTGATATCACAGGAATGACATACATTTAATCCCTCTGGCTGGAATACAGGGACACCCTTAGTATATATCTTTAATCTGAATCAATGAAGGTAAAGTTAGTGTGTAGAAGGAAGCAAGCACGTTTGAAGTGATGTCTAACTGAGGAGACGACAAAATGATGAATCAGAGGATGATTCAACAGGATGAGTCAGAGATAGGGTATGCTCAACTCAACTCTCATGAGAAAAGCACAGTGGGGAGATGGGGGGAGAAAGAGAGGAAGGGAAAGAGGGAGGGGGGAAGGAGGGAAGGAGGGAGATAGGAGTAGGGAGGGAGGAGGAGGAGGGGAGGAGGAGGAGGAGGGGAGGAGGAAGAGAAATGAAGACAAGCGAAGGCAAGAGAAGACAAGAGAAATGAGAGATGATGGCAGTTTTACAGGGATAGTTTTCAAAGAGAACAAGTTAGACACAGGAAGACAAAACGAGTCAGAGAATGAGAATGAGTCAGAAGATTGGAACATATTGTCAAAGTACTATGGGGCCAAGCAAAATAGTTCAGGCAGAAGCCTATAAAAGCAGGGTTGAATCAGCAAGCTTGGACGATTAGATCATAAGGAGGTGAGAGGCTCCTATGCTTAGACCTAGGGATAGTTAGAGCAGAGAAAGAAATGCTCTGGGCTCAGCCCAAGCCATGTATTCACACAGGTTGGTTACAGATTTTATCTCATCCCTTTATCTGAGGAAATAAAAGGTACTTTTCCACTACATTTATGATTTCAAACTTTATTTTGACAGTAAAAGACCTTTCAATTCAATAATTGTGATTTTTGTAAGGCTCAAACTTGACAGAAATAAGACTGTGAAATCTAATCCTCTAACTTGTAGACTGTTAATGATAAGACACACAAGTTAATAGTAAGTAACCTTGTAAAGGATAAAGCTTTTTAATGTCATCAAAACTCGGCTTATGACTATGCTAATTAAAAATGTAACTCATTTTACAAGGGCAAGATTTATTTAGGCTTCAGTTTATTTAAGCCTATATTAAGTAACTAAAAACAAATAAAGCTTATTTAAAGTAAATCAAAGTGAATAGATGGCCTCAAAATTCTTCAGAGACCTATTCAGCATGACATGTAAAATTGTTTAATAGAAAAATCTTCCTATGATAGATAAAAAGTCCAGTTCCTAATGTGTTACCTGGTAAAAGTTTCGACTGAGAAAAGCAAAAGTAAAGGTGAAGCTCTGAGGAAGGGCAACATTTGAGGACTGAGACATGAAAGCTATGCAAGTTATGAGGGTCTAAGAAAATGACTTAAGGTGTGTACATGCAACATGTAAAACTCTGAGGAAATAATTAAAAAATAAGAATAATGAAAACTTAAAAATCATGTGTGATTGTAAGATTCCCAAAGTTCAGAGTTTTAACATCTTGATTAATGGAGTTCTGATAAGCTGTTAGTCTATCTTGATAAAATACAGACTACTATTTAAATTTCCTTTGCTTTTCTTCTAAATATAGACTTAAGAGTACATCTCACTATGATAAAAAATATCTCTGTCCAAAGTATAATTATCTATGCAAGCCTATGGACAGAGATTTTAACCCCAAGTAATTTGGGTTTGGGTCTTCAAGCTTTTACTGTGATACAATGATGTGAGTCTATTTCAGCAATTTTCTGATCTCTCTCTCTCTCTCTCTCTCTCTCTCTCTCTCTCTCTCTCTCTCTCTCCTTAAAAGAATTCATGTGAGCTTCTGGGATTCACAACTTGAGTACACTGGTAACGGGGTGAACATACTCCAGATAAGCGCTCCTGTCATGTCAATCAACAGCCTAAGTTCTCCAGCTATTGTCTGCTCCTGAGAAGGAAGTTCCGAATGTAAAATTTTCCTTTAAGTTTCTTAACTTTAACTTTTGTTCCTGTCTTGGTAGATTTTTCACTCAACTGTTTGACACCATCCAGAAATCAGGTGTGGACTACAAATTGCTCCAAGGTGATCTATGCCACCCCTGTCCCAGGAAGATTACAAAACTAGAGAGCCCTGAATTTGCTGAAAGGGGACATTAACTAGTACAATGTGATTGTTCCCCAACTATTCAGATGGATCACCAAACCAAATGCTTTTGATTAATATTCATTGCCTTAATCCTGTCTCCACCTTCATCTAACATTCCAGCCTTTCTATGCCCTGACAATGATAACCCAATTTCAGCTGAGAAGAGTACATTAACCCTTTTCCTTAACAAAACGACTGGATTGACAGGTCCAAAGGAAACTAGTTTTCCTCCACTAGAGAGAGTTGCTCCCACTCTCCCTGGCAAAGGGTACAAATAGCTACCTATAGTGACTAGACTTTTTTTTTTATTATTGACTATGTTTTGTTTACATTTCAAATGTTAGTCCTTTTCCCTAACATAAGCCCCCTATCCTATCATCCTCCCCTTCTTCCATAAGGGTGTTCCTGTCCCCATCCACCATCTGCTTCCCACAACCCCACCCTGACACTCCCCTGCGCTAGGGGTCCAACCATGGCAGAACCAAGGGCTTCTCCTTCCATTGGTACCCAACAAGGCCATCCTCTGCTACTTATGCAGCTGGAGACATGGGTCTGTCTGTGTGAATTCTTTGGGTAGTGGTTTAGTCCCTGGGAGCTCTGTTTGGTTGGCATTGTTGTTCTTATGGGTTTACAAGCCCCTTCAGCTCCTTCAATCCTTTCCCTAATTCCTCCAAAAGGGACCCCATTCTCAGTTCAATGGTTTGCTGCTAGCATTCGCCTTTGTATTTGTCATGCTCTGGCTGTGCCTCTCAGGAGACATCTATATCTGGTTCCTGTCATCATGCATTTTTTTAGCTTCATCAATCTTATCTAGTTTTGGTGGCTGTATATATATGGGCCACGTGTGTGGCAGGTTCAGAATGCCCGTCCTTTCCTTTAGTCTCTTCTCCAAACATTGCCTACATATCCTCTCCTATGAATATTTTTGTTCCCCTTTTAAGGAGTGAAGCATCTGCACTTTGTGCTTCTTGAACTTCATTATATTATATGTAATAATAACAGCAAAAACATATTAATAGCCGGAGTCCTTCTAAAATGAGTTTCTCCTAGGCCTGGCCTACCAGAATTCCTTCATAGATTTTAATCCAAGGCAATGATCTCAAGATCTCAAGATGATCTCAAGAAGATCATCTCCTAGTTATTAGTTTGTGCTATGATGGTTACTGTCAGGCTTTGATGTCTCAGAAGCTCAAGCCCTTTAGCCGTATGGTAATTCAGATGTAAAATGTCCAGCTCTTTTGCCAGCACTTCTGTCTGTCTGCATGCTGCCATGTTTCTTGCCATGATATTAATGAACTAAACCTTTGAACTGTAAGCTATCCCCAATTAAACACTTTCCTTTGTAAGTTTTGCTCTGATCATGATGTTCCTTTCATAGCAACAGAAACTCCAAGACAGTGTCCACACCATATATTACAATGTCTAGAGAAATTTTATTGGTCACAACTGATGTGAATTATAGTACTGGCATGCAATGGGCATGGCCAAGGGATATTGTCCATTATTTGTTACACAGGAGAGTAATACAATATATATTTACTTCCTCTGAATGTCCATTCTGATAAGAATGAGAAATCCTAGTTTATCTGGATAAAGATATGGAACAGGGCAGAGGAATTATACCATTCTATTTGTTAGGACAGTCTCATATTATATGGAACATCTAATTTAATTAAAACAAGAATATGAAACAGCAGTTCTTTTGTCTTATTTCATATAACTATTATTATCACTGTTAAAATGCTGAGATTAAACCCAAAGTCTCCTGTATGCAAAATAAGGTTTCTACCACTGAGCCATATCCCAGACCCTTTTTCATGAGCCTTATTTTATAGATATCCATAGCAATATAATTATGTAAATATAAATTTGCAAGGCGAGAGAAATTATAACCTTGATATACAATTTCATTGTTAAGAAGTAGAAAAGCCTGGATTTAAACTCAGATGTTTTGAGTTCCTCTTCCGTTTTTATTGACTCTTTGCTCCTCTTCTGTAGAGTGTTCATCTACGAACTTGTGGTTACTGATGCAATTGTATGGGTTTGTAGAAAATTACTAGAAATGGCAACCGAGTATGACCTGGGATTTTTCCCTTGCAGAGTTTTGCAGGGCATAATGAGTAGAATTCTGAAGGGAACAACCAATATTCTGCTCAGGGAATTAGCTATTCCTAATGGAAAATTACAAACTAAGCAGAGCTTTGAGTCTGTGGAGAGAGAATATTTACATCCACCATACATGATGTAAACACAGGTTTTTATTTTTTTTTTAATTTTTACCGTTAAGGGACTTACTCAATTTAGGTGTGGTCCTCAAGGAGAGCACTTCTACTTCTAATATATTTCGCCCAAATGCCAAGTCCTAAGAGTTTCATTTGAGTGAAAAGATGAATTCGATGCTCAAATGAGATTATTATTTTCCTTTGTGCAAATAACAAGAACCTATTAAAGAAAATCTCAAACTGAAATCATGTTGTAGACATGACCTAGAAACTATAGCCAGAATTATACTGATAGCTAATACTCCTTCATCATTAGACACTTAGAACCCTTAGGACACTGGAGTTAAAGGAACTGTGTGATTCAACAGCAGTGACATATTCAGGGGAACAGAGGTGAGCAACTCATCAATCATCTTTATCTTTATCACATTCCTTCAAACAAACACAAAGCTATATAAGTCATTTATTTGAGAGACAGATCCTGCTTATTTCTCTTTCTATTCCTAATTCCTAATGAAGATTAAATAAAAGAGTAGAAATGCTGTTGAACTGCTTAAGGAATTCTGTCAGTATTTTCTCATAATTGATACTATTCACTGGTAAGAAGGAAGAAATGGGGATTTCTTAGGGTTAGGAAGTAATGTTCTTTGAGTACTTTATGGAGTGGCTTTAGACAACGATAAACTTATAACAAACAGCTCTGTCCTTTTTTAATCAGTGACAGAGAACTTGCTAATGTGACCCTTCACTACTGTTTCTACAGATCTACTGGTGATACAAATGGCTATGGGGAATGACTCTTCTGTGACTGAGTTCATTCTCACAGGACTGACAAACCAACCTGAACTCCAGCTGCCCCTGTTTTTCCTGTTCCTGGTGAACTATATAACCACTGTGGTAGGAAACTTGAGTTTAATGAGTCTCATTTGCTGGAATTCAAACCTTCAGACACCTATGTACTTTTTTCTCTTTAACCTCTCTTTTATTGATCTATGTTATTCATTTGTCTTTACTCCCAAAACACTAATGAGTTTTGTCTTAGAGAAAAATGTAATTTCTTTTACAGGATGCATGACGCAGCTGTTTTTCATATGCCTTTTTGTCAATTCTGAGTGCTATTTGCTGACAGCCATGGCTTACGATCGCTATGTTGCCATCTGTCAACCCCTGCTGTACATGGTCATCATGTCTCCTGTGACATGTTCCCTGATGATGTTTGGTTCATATGTGATGGGGTTTGTTGCTGCAATTGTCCATACAGGTTTTATGATCAGGCTCAGCTTTTGTGATTCGAACATTATCAACCACTACATGTGTGACATCTTCCCTCTTCTCCAGCTCTCCTGCAGCAGCACCTACGCTAATGAGCTTGTGTGTTCTGTTTTTGTCAGCACAGTAGTCCTTGCATCTAGCTTTCTCATCTTAACCTCCTATGCTTTGATTCTTTTTAATATCATTCAGTTGTCATCAGGTAAGGGTTTATGCAAAGCCATGAGTACCTGCAGTTCTCACATAATGACTGTTGTCCTATTTTATGGATTTGGTATGCTTACCCATATCAAAACATCATCTGATGAATCAGTGAATCAAGGGAAATTTTTCTGCCTACTTTGTACATTTTTGATGCCTTTGCTGAACCCCTTTATTTACAGTCTCAGAAATAAGGATGTCAAGCTTGCGCTGAAGAGAACACTGAGGAGACTCACAGTGAGTGAACCACTGGGGCTACCATAGTCATTTGATTCTTTCTCTTCACTTCATTTTCTTACCACCTTCTTTTTCGATATTATCTTTTCTTTCATTCACCTTTTGCTTTATAGTCTTGCAAGATTTCCACCTTATTATTTTGTCACTTTCCTCCACAAAAATTCTTGATTTTCTTATATGAGGATAAGAAAATATTTATGATCAGGGGACTCATCCTGAACGTGGATCCAGCTTCATCTTTAGATATGGAATGTCATATTTTTGAATATTGAGACAATTCTATTTATCCTTTATCTTTGTATTTCTACAACAAAGGGAAGTCATGGAGTCGAATATTTTCTAATAAATTTACTTGTGTTATAGTTTTCTAAGTGGACTTTGTAAAACTTTTCCAGTTTCAGATCTTTAAAAACATGTGTGAATTGCAATAAAAGAGAGAATATATAAAAAAAAATCCTGGCCACAATAAAGTTGTCAGTTTCTAGCATTATTTATTGTCTTTCAAGAATTTTTTTGTTTTAAGTTTTTTCACCTCACTATTAGAAAATGACACTATGCATTTTTTGAGTAGTGTTTAATGTTATAAAGATTTGCAGTTGAATCAGGCTAATTTCGTATCAGACTTCTCAAATATCACTAACACTGACAGTACTTTTTATACAAAAGATGTTTTGTTATAAATACCAAGGAATTCGCCACTGCGCTTGATAAGGACTGATTTCTTTTAGAAAAAACACAATAACAATACATATCTAAGTCATTATTCCCATTGTGATAGTGGAAATGGTGTTTGTGAAATGTCTACTTACTTGTGAAAAAGAAACCATTTAGAGTCTAGTAACTGATTGCTTATGTATGTTCCTATGTTTGATTTTTACTACACACACATACATAACACATATATGTATATATTAAATGTATAGTTATGTACATGTATTTATGACAACAATATTGAATAACTAGACTTTTTATTTAAATGTGCAAATCTAATTTTTTCTTTTACTTTTTCCTGTGAACCTTCTTCCACACAACTCATGCCAGTCAAGCAAAGCATAAAATACCTGAATGTCTATGTAACATGTAACATTATTCAATACAGTGCTAATATAATTCTTTTCCTGTTCTCTGTATTAGACTTTTTTAGCTTATGGAGTTCCTAATACAGATCTCAGTTTTTAACCCATTGTGCATATAATAAATGAACAGAAGAAAAGAAAGAGAGAGAATTGTAAAGCAATGGATACAGCTAAGGAGTTGTTTAGGATAAATCTGGAGGACAGGGAGGAGCTGGCAGCCTGGTCCCCGTTGCTTTTCAGGAACCATGCATATTGTGATGACCTAACAGCTCCAAGATCTGCCACAAGGAATTCTGTGGGACCTGAAAGCTGACACTGGCCAAGATTCATATCATAAAGAGATATGAAGATATGGAGATATGGAAAGATAGGAACCCCTGGGTCCAGATGTAGTCAAGATATCAATGAAGTAAAGATATCTGGTTAAACATATTAGAAAAGTTTTTCTATTATTGACCCAAGGTTAAATTTTAGTGAACTATACTTGAATACACTCATCATTATTCAAGCTTTATTATATTACTGTCAACTAAACAAACAGGGAGTACAAGATTATTAAAATTTGTTCATCAATATTTTTGTTATTTGTCCTTTTTATTATAATGCATGCCATTTCAATGAATATTTGTATACAAGATTTTGGGTTTCTTTGGATATGAAATTTTGTTAAGAACTTAGAAATTTGTTTTGAGCAAATAATGTATATGTTTATAGACTACTTATATATGCATTTATAATGTTTCCTCAGATGTTACATATATGTATAGCTTGGTTTGAAAATTTCAAGATATTTTCTGAACAGGTTGTGTAACTTTACTTTCATAATAGTGGATGAGAATTTCAGGATTTTTACACATGCATTTGTAATTAATATTGTCAGTTTTGTTACTGAGATAACTGTTTCAAATCAGTATTAGAAGCCATGCTGCTGTGTGGAAAGATAACTTTACACATTTACTATATAGGCCATTCAGAAATAATGATGTAAAGTTCCTTTTAATGATATGAAAGCCTATTAAAAATCCTAATAAAAATAACAACTATCAAAAAGAACCACTTTAATGAAATAACTTAAAATAAAATACAATGAAAAATTCAATGGGAAATCCAGTTGCTTTGTATATAAGAGTAACAAACATTTGAAATTAAAACTACAATATCATTGATGCTAATTAAAAAATTATTTATGCAACTACCCACCAGTTGTGGGTAGAAGTCTACTGAAGTGTAGACAGAACATATTGTCATGTGAATGTAAAATGACCTCTGAAGACTCATATGCTTGACTCACTTCTCTAAGCTGGTTGTACTGTTTTTAGTGAGTATGATCTCACTGGAAAAAGTAGACTATGATGGGAAGGCCTTGAAGTTTATATCTACTTGAAGTTCTGGCTGAAGCTCACCGTATTCTGATGAAAGCTACGTAGGATGTAGTTTCAGCATGTTCCTGCTGCAATACTCAAATGGCTATAGTGCTATGTTTTCCTTGCAGAGACAGCAAAATCTCATGAAATTCTAAGATGAATTAAAGCTTTCTGCCCCTAAATTTTCTTTGTTATATATTTTACCATAATACATATGATGAGAAAAGTAACTTACAATTTCTGTATGAATATAAACTGATTGTATAGTCTTCTGTACTCTAAGCAAGAATTCTACCAATTCAAAACTCACATCTGTTATTTTCCAAATTACTTTTAATGCGTTTATATATTTATTAAGTGAATAGAAGATTTACTTATAAGTGTTTTAAGATATAATTATATATAAATGAAGGTCACTGAATTCTGGAAAAGATTAGATATAAACTCTTACTACTTGAATGCTATTTCACCTCTCTCAATTTATCTCTAGAGTTTGTTATCTATCAGTCTATCTATCTATCTATCTGTCTGTCTATCTGTCTGTCTATCTGTCTGTCTGTCTATCTATCTATCTGTCTATCTATCTATCTATCTATCTATCTATCTATCTATCTATCTATCTATCATCTATCAGGTATGTACCTATCATCTACCTACTAGTAGAGTTTGAAACCTGTGATCTGATGTTGCCCAGTTACAAATGGCAAGTGAACAACAGTTCTCTGAATACTCCTTTGTAGAATTATAATGAGAATGACAAAGGGGACCACTCATAACTTTTACCCTGGGAACTAGATAGTCCCTGATGGGAAATTATAAACTGAATAGGATTCTGACTCTCCAAAGATCCCACCTTAGTTTTATAGCATTTGATGTAAACATAAACTCAGTAAGTTTTGCCCTCAAGGGGCACATCCCACAGGGAGAATATTACAAAGAAGAGAGTTATTTTCTGTACTTATTACCAAAGCCTTGACCTTCATATTTTCATTTGAATGACATAATGCTTTGGAGACTCGTAGAATGTTGTTTTTTTATTTTTTATTTTGGGTATGTACAAAGAACATTCTACTGATATTCCACTTCCCACAATGAACCTCTTCTAGCAAGTCAGAGATTATCTGTACTTGTTAAAATTACCTACTTCGTTTTCTTGAACAGTGAGAAAACAGGTTGCAAGTCCCTAAAGCAAGAAAGTTTCTAGATGACTAGAGGTGAGCATTGAATTTTTGCCTTGACAGTTACATTTGAAATTCCGACTTTCATAGATCTTGGACTTTGGAAGAAAATAATCAAGTCCTAATTATTAGTAATGACCAACAGAAAGGGAATAAGTTATATTCTGAGTCCCTTAAGGTTGTTTGACATCTTTCTTTCTGGATACATATCATGAGTAGAGAAAAGGAAATAGGGATTACATAGGAATCAACCTGTTAGTATTCAAAGAACCATTCACTTAACATTTGTAGCTTTTCTGAGCATCATTGATGGATGTAATAAGTGCTCTTTCGAGGTCGAGCTATGTGTTCTTTAAACTCAAGTTTAGAAACCAATAAATCAAACTTTTCACTTAGAGTGAAAGATGTAATACTGATTAGAGTTGGTTTCTATTCTTATTCTTACAGATTCTACACATGAAGCAAATGATTATGGAAAATGATTCTTCTGTGTCTGAGTTTATTCTTATGGGACTGGCAGACCAACCTGAGCTCCAGCTCCCACTATTTTTTCTCTTCTTGATGAACTACACAGCCACTGTGATGGGTAACTTAAGCTTAATGAGTATCATTTTCTTGAATTCAGACCTTCACACCCCGATGTACTTTTTCATCTTCAATCTGTCCTTCATTGATTTTTGTTATTCATTTGTTTTTACCCCCAAAATGCTAATGAGTTTTGTTTTAGAGAAAAACACCATCTCCTTCAGAGGATGCATGACTCAGCTGTTCTTCTTCTGCTTTTTGGTGAACTCTGAGAGTTATGTGCTGACAGCCATGGCCTATGATCGCTATGTGGCCATCTGTCAGCCACTTATGTACAAGGTTGTTATGTCACCTGGAATATGTTTTATGCTGATGTTTGGTTCTTACTTGATGGGGTTTGCTGGGGCGATGGCTCACACAGGGTGTATGATCAGGCTCAGCTTTTGTGACTCTAACATCATCAACCACTACATGTGTGACATCTTCCCTCTCCTCCAGCTCTCTTGCAGTAGTATCTACGTAAATGAACTTGTGAGCTTTGTAGTGGTGGGTACGGTTATCACTTTATCTAGCCTAATTATCTTAATCTCTTATGGTATGATCCTTTACAATATCATTCATATATCATCAGGTAAGGGTTGGTCCAAAGCTATGGGAACCTGTGGGTCCCACATCATAACTGTTAGTCTCTTTTATGGATCTGGGCTGCTTGCTTATGTCAAGCCATCTTCTGCTGAGACTGTGGGCCAGGGGAAAATTTTCTCAGTGTTTTATACATTCTTGGTTCCCATGCTGAATCCTCTTATTTACAGCCTCAGGAACAAGGATGTCAAGATTGCCATGAAGAGAACCATGAAGAGACTCAACAAATGATCTATGTAGTGGTTTTTGTCTTACATCTGTCTTTTTTTCTGCTGTTTTCCTTCCGTTTTTGTTTGTGTTTTTGATAACCTTTCCTTTATCTTATGCTTCTACTGTATACGTTTTCTACAGTATCATTTTCCTTCTACTATGCAATGTTACTTGTATCTGGACATTATCAGCCACTGATACATTTGCATTTGTATTTCATTTGATCATGTCTTTTACCTATATCAGATTAAGACCCTCCTCTGCTAGCTTATTTTAGTTAAGGAGAACACTACCTACTACTTTTTCCTATAAGCCTTTTTTATTCAAGAAAATCCATGGACTAGTATTCTTTATGTCAAACTGATTTCTTAATTGTTTTTGTAATTTTGTATCTATCTTTCCTTATCCAATGGGTTTGTTTTCTAAATATTCAATAACACAGATAAGAGGTGACAGTTGTCAAAGTTTTGGCAATTTTCAGGTTATTTTGCTAGTAGTTTCTTTTTAAAAATTTGTGTTGCCTTTATTTGTTTAACACTTTTTATTATTTGTATATATCTAATTATCATATAGGAAAATTACATGCACCAAAAATTGAAACCTATGAATAAGTAAACCACATTTTTTATATGTGTTTCAAATAAAGCACATTTCATATGCTAGACACTATTCTAAGGACTTATTTTAAAAAGTAACCTTGAAATACATGATAAAACTGTACCATTGCTCTTTTTTCAAAATGAGAAAACTGAGGCAAAGAGAGGTTCATGTACTTGTTAAGGGTATATATAGCTGCTTAGTGGTAGGTTTGAAATTTGATTTGAAATCTAATGGACACATTTTGCTATGAAGTCCATTCACCTACCTACCAAATATATTACTTGGAAGAGATGGGAGTTGTATTAAAAAAATCATTGAGAATTTACCAGAATTTTGTATTAAAGGCTATTAGCTTCAAGTTTGTAATGGCATTTTATAATGTATTTAAACTGGGATATATTTGCTTGAGCATTTATTAAATCTACTTCTTGCCCTCGTCTCTCAGGACCTATAGTTACGGCAACAAAGCAGCATTCTGATATTTCGCAGGAGTAGGGTTGAAAATGTTGCTTTTTCTTCCTGATATGTGGACTACATGATTTTTTTAAAACCACTGTGTTAATTTATGGTCAGAAAACATTGTCATAATAATGTCTAATCCATTTTCCCTATCACCCTGTTGTTCGTATTTAAAGGAAATAATGTTTACATCTGAATAATTGAACCACAGCTAGGCTTGTTAATTAATTAATTAAGGCTTATTAATGCAGTGCATGCATGGTGTTGTTTCTGAGTTTGATTCACAAGACCAAAACTAATCTCTTTCTGTCTCTGTCTCTGTCTCTTACTACATCTTTATATATTGCTATCTCTTTATCTTATATCTACATATCGTACTGAAGAAAATAGTTATGAAATTGTAGCATTGCAAAAAAACTTCATTATAATAGTCTATAAGTACTTTGAATGCCATAGAAATAATAATATAAAAGTTAATATTGTATTCAAAGAAAGAGGAAAGTAAATTGCAAAATAACAATGTACTTTCTAGAGAAAATTTTCACAATTATTCAAAAAATAAGGCATCTACTATGAGAATATGAGCCCAGCCAAGATGCTATAATAGAGAACTTTTCTGTCAGACTTCGATGGTCAAATAAAAAGTACATATATTATTATTGATATCTCATAATAAAGTGCTGTGCTAATGGTGAGCTACATAATAACACTTCTTGTTTGCTGTTATTAGTGATTGTTTTTCTGTCATGATAAGGTATAGTAGTTTGGTTGAGTTGTCAGGTTACAATTACCATATTAAAATATGTACTTTAAGATGGTGTTCGATACTATCTCCTTATTTGGAAAAATAATTATATTATAATAAAAAACAAGTAACAATGTGTATTGTTCAACACTATTATTTGAAATATACAATTTACTCATTAATAATGTATAGAAACCATAGAGGAGAGAAAATATATGATGTTTGCCTTACTTAGACTTGCTTAATTTACTTAGTAAAACCACCATGAGATTATTAGTTTACTACCCATGAAATAACTTCAGTCTTCTTTATGGCTGATAAAAGGTCACTGTATAAATAAATTTTATCTTTACTCATTCTTTGTCACCTAGGTTGGTTTCATTATGTATTTAATATAGTGAATTTGTAGAATAGTGACTTGAAATTGGGAAAATACCAAAAAGTCATAGAGCTGTGCCATTTGGTAGATCTATTTCTATTACCTTGAGTAACCTCTATACTGATTATTATGGTATCTGGAAGTGTTTAATTTCCTATTAGCAGGATAAAAACTATTCATGTTATTCCACACCTTTCTCAGCATTGATGTTACTGTTTGCTTGATGTCTGCCATTTTGATTGGGGTGAGATAGAATCTCACTATAGTTTATATGTGCTGTCCTTTGATGATTAGTGATTTCGAATATTTTAAAATGTTTACTGGCTACTTTTGTTTTGTTATTTGACAGATTTGTGTACATTTTTATTAGCTTTTTCACTGATTGTTTGGTTTGGTTTGAAGTGCTTAGTTTAAAGAATTGTATAGTCAAGATATTTATCTGAATGTATAGATATTAAATATTTTCATCTATTCTGTTGACTGTGTGTTTTTGGTTTAATAGTAGTTTCTTTCATATCCTGGAATCTGTTCAGAAAGTCTTTGTTCATGCCTGTGTCTTAAGTTATTTTCTCCATGATTTACTCTAAAACTCTCAGGTCTTGCATTATAGTCATTTATACAACTGTACTGACTGTTAAGACAGGTGAGAGACAAGCATCCAGGTGCATTTTTTTTGCGCAGGTGCTATTTAGTTTGGTTATCCCCTTTTTTGAACAGGCTATCACTTTTAGAAGGCACCTCTGGCATATCTGACACTTTTAGTGGGACCAAGAACCTGGACTAG